>NC_041365.1:19727740-20027740 GCF_900634415.1 Cottoperca gobio
TTTGAGTCTCTTAATAGTTTTCGACTTCTCTTCCTTGTCTGTGTCACAGCTTCTAGCTCAGCCTGGTCTCGTGAAAGTTACGTTCCCACGTAACTAAACTGCATCGTCAATTACGTTTCGTTTGTTTTTGACATGACGAATATATTTCTAATCAACGCATGCAGAAACCCGGCTGAGGACAAGTAAACATTGACTTAGATCACAGACGTGCTTAACGTTAACTTACGTATGCAAGTTAAGTTACATCATCGTTTTAACCCCATTCATGATGTTACAGTAACAACCTGGTAGTTTTGTTTCAGTCAACAACATCAACCACGACCAGGAAGAATGCAGTTTAATTCATGTGAATTGAATTTAGTAAAAGACAGGGTTGCTACTGAAGACATCTTTTAAAAGGGTTCAATAAGCTTTGTAAACATGACTAAAACGGGTGAACAGTGCACATGTTGGGGATTACGTTCAGCGGTGAATTAATACATATTTGGCTCTAATGAGTATTTACAGGAGAAGCTTTAAGGTGACACAGTACGTGTGTGTTCGTGGTATTGAAGGAACATGTGTGGGAAGTATCTTAAATCCATATTCTGATGTTTAATAATGTTAAGATGTATTTTTTTGCAGTGCCCAGCGGCTCTGTCACTGACAGACATGTACACGACTCCAATCGCTGCAGAGCTGCAGCTATTTATTAGGCGGCTCATTCATTAGTGACGGGATCACAAGTGTCACAGCTCAATCCTTTGCTGTCATACGTAATGCATCTCTGGAAAAGATGAGTGTAATTACAGCGAGCGTGCAGTCCACACAGTCGATGCCTTCTGAGCAGCCGCGTCGATGGGAGGCTGCAAGAGGTGAATGGATAGAAATCAAGTTTATAGATCTGTGGTTCACGCGCGCCCACCCCTCCACCGGAGGGCTGAGGTTTTAATTGCTGTCTGACCAGGCTTGTGTGTGAAGATGAGCCGCGTTGATAGGAGAAGTATGGGGGAAGGAACGGTTTTCTTTCTCTGTGGTTGTTGTATTGACAGCCTCTCATCCTGGAGGAGCTGATAAGAACACAGGATCCAAGGAGACGCACAGAGGAGTGGATTGAATGTCAGGGCCGGGAATGTTTTCTTTTGGGGGTCTAGTGAGCCTTAAAGGTCTCGCGCTGACACTCATCTGCAACGTCTGAGGGCGAAGAAGACGGGCTGAGCGTATTACTGCAACTCCACGGCTGATGGAGAAAATGCCCGAGCAGGTGGCGTGCACAAAGCAAAGAGCCTGTAACCTTGTAACATAAATGAAACAGCTGCATGCACGAGGAGCATTGTGTTCCAAATCAATGAGGGAAAGTGCATTGATTTTCAAAACAAAACACAAACACAGGGGACCTTGCTGCTCGCTTTATACTTGCTGGAGCATCTGCTCAGACACATTAAGGACTAATAATGTTCCTTTTCTTTATACTGTCATGAGCTTTATATATGAGATATTATATAATAATCTCAATTAATCTTTGCATTGTTATCTCTTGTTTATGCAAATATATTACACATGCTCCGGCAAAACTTTACAGGCTCTTTGACACAAAACTAGAGCTGCAGAGATTAGTCCATCGGACAGGAAAATAACCGAGAAATATATTTTTCAGCCTCTCAAATATGGAGATTTTGCTGCTTTTCTCCGTTTTATATCATATTCAAGTGAATATCTTTATGCTTCTGACAAAACAAATGCATTTATCTCCGCTGTCTTCTGACATGTGATACACCAAATGATTAATCTAGAAGACTCTTAAGTCTAAAACATATGATTTGGACAACATTAAGTCTTTTAAGTCTTTCGTAGATGGATTACGCTCAGGAAGGAACCTCCACGATCACACAACCGATCAATATATGATATTAAAAACAAAAGCACACACTTTACATATCTAACCCCCTTGTGTAAAATGACATCCCTCCAAACACATGACTTGTTCCTCCCTTTACTCCCTTACACATTGCCTGTGAGTCTGGGGAATCTGCAGTGCCTTTGGACAAATTGCAGTATATGTGTCTTAGATCTCACTGTCAGAAGTACATTACCCCCACTGAGCTCCTCGGGTCGCCCGGTGAGAGCTAATTGTGACCCCCGCCGAGAGAGTAGAGCCGAACTACAGGAGCCACCTCTTCATCGTTTGAAGCCCCTTCCTTCAGACTGAAAGGCTCTTTCCTGTCATGTTTCTCCTACGACTTCTACATTTCTGGAGGTATTTACAGTTAGCAGATTTCTCTTTCAGTCGTCACTTCTTTTTCTTTCGATTCACAATATGCAGAAATGTTTGAGGTTGACACAAAGATCTTTTTCAAGTCTTCTATGACACGTTGCCCTCCATTAAATCTCTACTGCCAACTTGTATTAGCTTCAATTTATCTTGAAAACGAAGCGTTTTTAATAAAATGAGTCCATGCCATCACCTCCGCCAAGTTGTTTCTTGGTTTGTTTGCCGGCAGGATGAAGGAAAAACTACCCGATTAACTTGACACTTGGTGGACGGGTGTAGCATGAGCTGAGGAGCGGATCCGAAATAATGGGGTGGAAACTTTTCACTTATGGAAATAGCCTTAGAGGAGGTCTGTGCCCTCCGAAAAGTATTCCTAATACTCATCACAATAAGTGCTGATAGATCTTTACTGTATTTTTAGAATATTAAACACTTTTCATCCACTTTAGTACCTGGAATTGGACGTTGCATGCCTTAACCCGATCCATGGATGCTGCCGTATGTTTTCCACGTGGTCTGGTTTGACCTGCAGCGTATGGTGACCATGCTGACTGCGACTCATCTCTGCGTTGAAGTCTTTTCCTTCACTCTCATCATAAACTTCAGATTTACATATCAGTCATCAGGTATTTCTTACACAACAAGAATCACACATTACTGAAACACTAGGAATTCTTTTATACTTTTATCTGATTCACACGTCACGCGAACACATTGAAGCATTTGCACGTCCCGTCTTTCCTCCCATGTGCTGCCGTAGACCGCTTTCCCCTCTCACTGCCTCTCTGCTGCTGCACGATTCTTCAGTTTCATTCTAACCCACCCTTCTCTCCACATAACACATATAACCCCCCCTGGCAGTCGGTAGTGTCTGCCTCATTATCATATTTATTTAAAGTATCGTATGACCCATTTCATTCCAACATGGGTTCCTCTTGTCATGATCGAGTAGTCCCGTATTTAAGGGTGGTCTCCAGAGATGCTGCTGTGCATAATGGGAACATTACTTTAAAGCATAGTCACAGGCCTGTCCTTGTCATTAGAATACAAAGAGAAACACGTCTCCTGTTCCTAACTAAGCTTTGTTTTAGGGTACAATTACTGCATTATTACAGATACATTAACAAAGCTGCAGCCTCGATCTTCATGTGAGCAAGACGAGATATGTTTTCCTCTTGGCTGTAATATATAGAGTCATGTTGGTGGAAGTAAAGGGCTGTGGTGCCGCCCTTTTTTGACGGGACGACTCTAATGGACCACATCTGATGAATGCTCATGATTGCACCAGGGAGAAATCTGTCTGATTGGCAGGTGTACACATCAGTGCAAGCTTTAATGGCCAAATCTGCCATTAAATGTCTGGAGCTCGCTCACACTGACCTGTGGCTGGTAATGGAAGATTAATAGCAGGCCACCGGTCCATCTCTGATCGGAGTTATCGAGTGGTTTCCCATGGATATGTTTCTCAGTACCTTTCTACGTCTCGGCCGTATTGATCCGCCGCTTGCAAATTTATGGTTATGTTTCTTCATATTTGCACAAAGGCAAAAACATTGTTGTCTCTGCTGGCATCAGTCATTGACTTCCTGCAGATGTGGCCGCGGCAGCAGGTCTCCACTCTATCTGTCCCTCGGTCCCTGAGGGTCGAACCCTCCCCTTTTGTGACAACGTGAATGTCATCGCTGTTACTTTATCCATCTAATTGAGCCTGACCTTCTCAATGCTTTACATTTAGGAAATGTTTATTGATGAAGCTTGCTCTCTGGTGCTTTAAATACTGTACATGTGATATGATATGGCTGTCTGCATGGGAGGGGGGGGGATCATTGGCTTGTTGTTTCAGACTATTCAGCTGATGTCGGGGTGGTGACTTTCTTAAAAGGAGTGTCTTATAGGATTTTGAAAACCAAAGCCGCGGTGCTTTCCTTTGAAAACCTGGCCTAACCCAACAGCCCCAAACTTTAGCCTCACATTGATTTAACCTCAGCTCCGGCTGTAGCTTCACATTTAGCTCTGCAGCCCCACGATGTCTCGTTTAGCTTCATTGCGCGGGGTTTCATTACCTCTGCCTTAGTCAAATGGCTGCGAGCTCTGGACTGATATTTCAACTGAGACATAATTAATGAGATGTGCATGTCTGGTTCTCTCTCCTCTGAGCAAAGCACTGTAAGACGTCTGCTGGGACCAAGTGTAGGATCTAAGGGCAGCAGGAGGAGGAGCGAAGTGTTACCGCTGCTACCGAGGAGCAGCGAGAGAAACAAAAACGTGCTGCATTGACTTTGAATTAGCTGCACTCTGGTCCTCGTTTTTAATTTAACGCAGTACCTATAGATCTGCTTTGTATTTTATTTTAATCAGGAACTCCAAATACATCGACTTGAGTCCAGGGCTCAAAGCCGTAAAGAACAAACTGTGATTTATATAAGAAACGATGGATTTATGTGAATGTGGAGGTCAAATAATAATATATAAGAGTTCAGGGTCTTCACTAGGGGGGGGGGGATGGTATAATAAACTGGATGTAAATATTGTTCCATCACAAAATTAAATGACAAACAAAAAGAGCACTAATTTCAATAATCAATTATGTCATTCTTTAAACAAGAATGCCATAAATTCACGAGTTCTCACATATGAATATTTTCTTCTTTTCTCAGTTCGTCTAATAAAATCGTAAACTTTGCATTTTGGACCGTTTGGTGCACAAACAAATCTTTGCATCTGTGCTTTTCTTTTTGACATTTCATGGAACGAATGATGAATCAAAAAGGAAAATAAACTAAGTTGCAGCACAAATCTTTTTCTTTATTTAGATCACAATATGTTAAGGCTTCACATTTGCATATTCAAGGCGTCTGATGGACACATTCTGTTCCTTCCACCCTCCGAAGACTATGATTCCACGCAGGAGGTTCAGCGTGCTGTTGTGCTGCAGGATAATCTAGTGTATTGTATCGCAGTGTCCATATAGATTTCACTTCTTAATCGATCTCTTTTGTGTTAATTCCATCAACGCTTTTCACGTTTCTCCCTTTCCTGTTCTTGAACATCTTTTCTGTGACCAGCTGTTTCACATCGAGAGCATCTTTCGGTTCCTTCCACGTGAATTCAGAACTCGTCTTCCTCGTCTTTTGCAGTGAAAGATACATCTTCTCATCGCGTGTTAAATGTTTCGCAGTCTGAATGTGTAAAAGTTGAATTCTGTCCAAATTGTTTTCAGATACTCGGAGGCAGAAATAGAAGTGGTGAGACTTGGCATTGTATTCCCTGAGTTTAAAGCCGGCTGCAAAGCTAAAAGGTGGTTAGGGAGAGCAGCAGCAGTCGCATGTGTTCTCACAATGACACTGGGAACAGGCTGTGAGCTCTGCTGCACGGCGTTCTGTTTTGCTCGTGTAGTTTATTTTTTGAAAAGCTGTAGAAAGCAGGAGAGTAAACACAACAGTTAGAAGAAAGCGTCTTTAGCACAATGAATAAAAAGCTAAAATCATCATAATTGTGTTTAGAGGCTGTTTTCTGGCTCTTGATCAACAAAAAGAGTTTTCAATTCCACCACTTGACATCGCGTCTTCAAATGAGCGAATCCAGTGCAGGTACTCACAGATAACTTCTTTGTCTGCGCAGAGGAAACCTTCCACACACACACACACACACACACACACACACACACACACACACACACACACTTGTTCAGTCCTCCTGCTGTGAAGGTGAGTTTGAGGATATAAAAGTTGTATGTGAATTGATCTTAATGAAGAATATTTTAGAAAGAATGTGTTTGTTAAATGGTTTTATTGGTACATTTGTATTCACAAGCACGACTGGAAGATATTCTCCAGCAGCACAGTCACCAACACACAACACGTGTGTGACCTTTAGCTGCAGAGATTCCATCCCATTGTCACCTTCCCACAGTTGGCATGTATTTGCTTCGAAGGCGCGTTTCACACCCAGGCTTTCACAACGATCATTTAATGGACAGTTCTCACTGCCAGGTCTCATGCAAACACACCCACTATCTGCCATTGTCACAGCACAACAACGGTCCAGATGTTTTTGTGCAGATTTTAAAGAACCCATTAACCCCGTGTGGCGTTAATGCCAGTGTCGGGGCCGAGTTGGCGCTTAAAGCCGGTCCGCATTAACGCATGCGGACCGGCTTTAAGCGCCAACTCGGCCCCGACACTGGCTGAACTTGAGGACAGAAGTGGACAGCTGCCTCCTATGTCTTTCAACTCGGTGCCGCCGTGCTGATGATGTGCAGTGGGCGGTGATGCACTGAGACTTCACACATGCCTCTTCCATGGTGTGAGAACGGATTGTCTCTCTCAGAAGACATAAAGCCACATCTTCGGTATGTTGTACTGTCACCCTGCAGAGTATGCACGCTCTTCACTGTCCCCTGTTCTTTCCTCATTCACAGCCTTGTTCTCTCATACTTGTCGCGGGTCTGACATTGACAACGCTGTCACAGATTACTGTCAGACAATACACCCGGAGCTGGAGTGCCGGCCTTAAACAGCAGCGTCTTACCTCGATGTTAAGATGCTCAAGAACTGGGAAACAATCCCTATTATTTCAGCCTTTCTTCCCCTTGTTGTTGTTTTCCCTACTCTGGCTGCTGGAGTGAAGCGACGTGCCAGTGGGTGACAACACGCAGAAGAATATGGTTAACATGTTTCATGTGACACTTCAATTTCCTCTCTGTCAACCAGAGCAGCTGCTGTATCTCTCTTATTGCTCTGCTGACAGCTCGTGATAGATGTAGTTCTCGGTTTAGCTGCAGAAATGTGTGATTACATTGACGAGCGTACAAATACACGAATACTGTATATGCAAGTGAGACCTATATATTCACCTGCTCGGACGCTGCGAAACACTCCATTTTAACAAGTCCTTTTGGTTGGAATTGAGTCCTAAAAAGAGTAAAACACAAGCAGCATGCCATATCTTGAAAGAATTGTGTGTATTTTAATGCTGGACTAAATGTTATTTTTTGTAGTGTGCAAAAGAGCAGCCCTCGTGATTTATGTCAACACAGCTGGTTCTAAAATCATCTGAAATTCCCCCGAAAATGGATTTTGTTTACAGTAAATCCTGCACAATCTCCACGGAGGTGATGCTCCCGCGCCCTCCCGTGTGCCCGCTGTGGCCTCGGAGAGATTGCCATAAAAATGGCGCGTGCTGAAGAGACAGCCGGCGGCGTTGCTGAGTCGACAGCCCCACTGTGTCCTCGAGTAGTCCATTAGCTCTACCTGCCCCTTTCCTCCACAGGATCCCCACAGCACTAAATGAAGCCAGGCATATTTTCATCTTCCTGACAGCCTGGCTGCGGCTGTGACCGTGGGAGATGGAGGTCTGTGTCAGGCTGCACATTCTGCTGCATTTCTGTTGGCAGCTTTGGCCCAGATGCTGATGATGCACACACTATGTCATAAATACAGGACTCTTTTAGAACAACAGATTTTATTACACTGAGGAGACACTTCTATCTGAATGTGAAGTTCCTTGTAAATTCAGTATATTGCTTGTACTTTGGAGAAAAATTTGATTCTAATAGTTTGAAGCTTCAATCATAATGTTGATATGGTCTATTCATGGTGATTAAACCTGGTATAACTGCACAGTTGCAGATAAATATTACGCCAAACTAATAATAAAGTGGTGTCCAAACATTTTTAATGACTCCAGAGCTTTGTAAAGTCCAAAATTGACATAATAATTAAAACATGTATTTATCTAATAATCTGCTTTAATGATTTGATTTGTTAGCGCTTAGTTTTTCAAAAACAACATTTTCACCGCTTGCATACAAAGGGAGGCACTGATGATTTATATTTATTATTATTAGTAGCTTTGAATGTAAAGAGAAAAGACATTCTGTTCGGCTGTAATTCCCTAAACATCTGGACTGCTTTATATCTCAGGAGCTGAAGTTGAAATTTGTTTAGTTTGAATTCAATGAGAGACAACAAAGCCCCGTTCAAAAAGGCAAGAGGTGAGCTTGTGTATCTGAGCCGAACACTCTCGCTGCTATCTGAAAGAAACCATCTGTCTGCACTGAGTTGCCCGAGTTAGCTAGTTAACCTCCAAGTTCAGATGAGCCGAACCTGCAGCTGCAGTTTCTAGGCAACATCAGAAATCCAGCGGTGTAGTGGTAGCTGAGACGTTACCGCACAAATATACACTTGTGCACAAGAACACAAACCACCTACTGTGTCTGCTGCAGAATCAGTACGAGCTTCTGCACTACAGAGTCATACACGTCTACAGGAACATAGGAAAACACAAAGCACCTGCAACACAAGTCCATCCTCTGTTCCTCAGCTCTGGAGGCCTTACCGTCAAACGTTAATCATTTATGAATCCTATCAATTATTTAATCACTGTCAAATCTCCAAGGTCCATTTACTGGCTTTTTTTTCTAGCTTTGATCAGTTGAGTTCCACAGACTCCTTCCTCGGATGAAGACCGTGAGATGTAGTTAAAAGCTCTGGTAGTAAGTTGGCTTTGAGTTGTGAGTAGCGTGAGCCTCGGAGCCGGTGTTAGCAAACAGTTTATTCTTCAAACGTGCATCAGTAGCATTCAGTCGGAGTTTTCTTCTGGAGTTCTGGTTACGTGATGATTAGAATTACAATATTCTGTATAAAACTTTCCTTCTTCGCTCTAAATGCTCCACCATGTTCATCAGTTCTGTAACTGTGTCTGCTGTTTGGGGGATTGATCATATCACCAAGCTGTCTGAGATCCTTCTCTGTGGGTTCGTCGTCAGAATGTGCATCAATTGTTTTGCTTCACATGTATTATTTGATCTCTGGTTAGTATAATGTTAATTAGTGCAGCTTCTCCTTTAGCTTCCAAAATGTGTGACAAATACATACATATATATTCAGTTTGGCCGTATTCCAACAGCTGAACATGGTCATTTGTACAAATATTGATTAGTGCAGCCAAGTACACAAAAGGCAGCCACGCAGACATCTCCTTGTAAGAGTGTGAACGTGCAGCCAGGGAGTGTGTTAACTAAATAAATATATTTAAAGAATGCGTGTATCCAACCCGCGATCCGCTCCAAACCTTTATGGGTTTCTCCTCGACCCCATGCTTCACCCTTTCACCACGTTTCATGACAGTGAAGCCAGCAGTTGATCTGTGACCCTGCTGACAGAAACCAAACTGAAAACACAACCTCCTCGGCGTAGCGAATGAAAAGCCATTGTGCTTTTATTTATATTCTGACAAAAGTTCTTTCTCTGCCATTTAAGTTTGCTACTCACATAACTCCAGAAAGCAGTTGTGTTTCCTCCTCTCTGCACATTGAGAGCTAACCCAACCATCTGCCTCCAGAGTAGCTCTGCCTCTGAAAAATGTTTTCCGTGCAAAAACTCCAATCTTGCAGAATGAATGCTTCCCCATCACACCGGCTATACTTGGAGTATTTATGTGCATTTTACTAAAGGGAGAAAGCTTTCAGAAGTGTGGAGGAGTTGGTGCAGCGGCTCAATCTTAAACACGGTGGCCGATACAAAGCTCACCACCCACTCAAGTTAGAGATACATTTGAATGTATCTGTTTCTCAACATGACTAAGTGAGATGGTGAAAAGAAATGTTTGCAGCCGAGAGTCATTATTTTGTGCAGTGTGGAAACCAACAGAGAAAAGCACACTCCACTGCTTTTTCTAATAATGTACCGTTTCCCTTGAGAGCTCCTGCGAAAATGTGTTAATTATCTTTCCCATAATGCATCTCCATCCACAGTTATTACTTGTGCAATGTGAAAACAATCACAAATGCGACTTTGAGAGGTTTCATCGGCTCACATCCACTGTGGGTTTTCCACTCAACATTCAAGATGTCAGTCACCAGAGCAGAAGAGTTACCTTATAGCTTTCCCTTCCTGCCACTACTGCCCCGCTTCGTTCAGTCACAGCTTTAATTTCCTCCTGCATGATATTGTTTGGAGTTGCAGCAAAGTTAGTGCGACTGTGAGGACGCAGGTGCTGAGAACCAAAGTGCCATCCCCTCTGGTGTGCGGTCGATAATGAGACCGGTAGAGCGGCATGAATAACTCCGTGAACTCTTTTTCATTTCCTTAATCTCTGCCTATAGGCCAGTCCAGTAACACTAAGTCATTCTTTTCCATCAGCCTGCTTGCTACTTGATCACACATATCGCCTCCTATGGGCTACGATAAAGGGGGGGAAGAGAAATCCATTGCACAAATGAAAGAAAACACTCTGTAATTCAATATCTTTAATAAAGATGGTGAACAAATCTCCTTGTTAAGCTCCGTGTAGGATGATTAATTGCAGACTTCCGTGGAACTTGGAGCCGACGAGCACCTCAGGCTACCAGACCATATAGAGCTATAAGTGGCCGCAGGACGAGCGCTCCCTCCGCTTCGGGCTTTGACCGAACACAATGAGCCTCACAAAGGGACGTATTCTTTTTAGAGCTTTTCGTAATTTTCTACCTCTTCATCTTGTCACCAAGCCGGCTCCCCATCGTGGTTCTCTGCAGTATCTTCTTTCATAAAATCACAGGTTTGATGTGCTTCCCGGGGATCTAGTAAGTGCTTGGCAGTGCACGCCGGGTGACTCAGCGAACACGGATTCAGCAGGCCGACGCTATCGCTCCTACAGCAAGGGCCTGAAGCGAGGCTAAGCACTCACAATTGATTTAATCACTTAGAATAGGAGAAGAATATAAAGAGCCTCTGTTCATGTCTCCCCTTGCTTTTAAAAGCTTGGCCATGTGGAAAAGGTTAATCAGATATGGTGACCTACTGCAGACTGTGCTATCAATGTAGCAAGGGTTATTCTCAAAAGCGGACTGCAGATTAATGAATCAATAATACCATCCAATGGGTCAGTCCAGCACAGTAACCCGTCCTTTATGCTTTGAAATTCATGTCAAAAAGTGTTCCCTCCAAAAATATAGTGAAGCTGAGTGATGCAAGTGAAAACAGAGGATGTGTAGGATAGCGTGAACCAGAGAGACGACGGAAGCAAAGAGCACCATCACACAGAGCAAGCGGTCTTTTCTATACCAGGAAATATTGACAAAATGAATTAACACCAACTTGATACACGACACTCCTCGGCTCCTCTCCGCTTTAGGGAGCTTTTTAGTGACTAGCTCATGTTTAGTTTAAGGTCCTGTCACTCAGTGCCATATGGCAGGAACGTATGCTGGTGCATATGAAAATGAGCATATGCAACGTATATGAACGTATACAGAGCCTATTAATAGCGTATCATGTATCAGAGCGAATGGCCAACGTATTCGACGAATGTCCAACAGATGCATAACGCATTCCTAGCGTATTCCTTCGTCGTGTGGTGGAAACGTATGCCGGCGTATACAGAATATCGGCAATACGCTGGTGTACGTTGTTGAATGCTGAGGCCGTGAAAGGTTTTTGAACATGCACAAATTATTTTTTTGTAATAAACATACATAAATAAATAAATGTATAAGTACGTGATACGCTATCAATAGGCTCTGTATACGTTCATATAAGTTGTATATCCTAATTTTCATATGCGCCAGCATACGTTTCTGCATACGGCACTGAGTGACAGGGCCTTTAACGCCACTGTTCTTGGTTCACTCTCACCGCTCTCATAGTGTTGTTTTCAGGCAGCTGTTCCTCATGAAAAATCTCTAAAATCTCACTGTACGCGACCTGCTGAGCAGAGAACAAAGAGGAAAATTGGTGGTGGAGACCAAAAACGGAGTAAAAAAGAGTGAATAATGTTCTTACGTTTCTCTGCAGGTGAGAAACCCGACATCAAACAAATGCTTATGTTGCTCAGTAACTGAAGCTCCTGCCAATAGGAGCATCACAGCACGGCTTTTATAGGTCTGTTAACATATTTTGTCATTTAGAATCTGTTATTTAGGAAGAAATCACTCGATTTATTGTGACCAACTGCAGCCCGACTGGAAAAAGTCTCATTGTTGTCACAGGAGTTGAATCATGACATCAATAAACAATGATGATTAAATTGCTGATGTCCCAGGATACAGTGGACACGCCATTTAGAGTATTTTTCATAAAAATGGTCTATTACAATTACCCAGATGTTATGCGAATTATGTTACAATTATTTACAGCCATAATTGTTTCACCCGTGATTTCACAGATCTTTTTGCCTGGAGACACACTTTTAGGGAATTTGAGGAATTAACAAGTAGAAACTTTATTCTGGTATCAGTTTTTTTCCTAAACAAACATTGCAAGTGTTAAAACTGTTCCTGTGAATGAACTGCTGTTACTATAATTTGTTACTCTGCCATCCAGCGCAGGGTAGAATTCAGACAAGAGGCACGGCTGTGGGATTTCCTTGCAGCAAAGCTTGATGAAGTAGTTTAGAAAATGTCAAGGGCTTTTCTAAGGACTCAGTTATTAACTGTGAAACATGAGGACAGCCCCTCGACATCGACACTATAAGAGGAAATGTGAAAGTGCATGTGTGTGTTTAGTGGGGAGGTTAAATTTGCACTACATTGCCCTCGCACATTCCCATTTCTTATTATTTATTTAGAGTACACTCTTAAGCAGCGTGACCTTTTAGTACAGACCTCATTGAAGCGGCTTGTGTTGCTAACAGCGTGCCCTAAAATGCTTCATTCATGCTATGAGAGGCAATGATGATCCCTGGTGTCATAACCTGTGAAAGCACACGGCAAGAGGAGTCACTCCACTCAGTAGCTGCTCTGCAAATGACAATGAGATGGGAAATATGTATGAAAACAATATGGGCTTCTTTCCCGGCAATTAGTCTTGACCAAATCGATGAGCGGCTGGATTGTCTTGTTTTTCTGCATCGCTCTTGGCTCGCAGATATTATTGGTATTGGTAGACAAGTCATCTCTGTGAAAACGATATCAGATTTGTTTAGAAAATATCTTTTGCAGGGGTCTCTCAAATCCACTGCTTGTGGTAGAAATGTAGCCTCTCAGATTAAGTGGCTCAGCTGCATGTTCACCTCCATCTTTTGGAGACATTTCAATGACGATACAGGCTGAGACATTGTTAAAAGGGGAGGGGTGGTGGTGTCCGTTTACCCAGGAGAGAGCCAGTGTAATCCATCAGCCTGGCTGCTGCCCGTTCAGCACAGCCGGCCCCAGCTGCCTACTGCTAACCACCCCTCCACCTCACGCTGA
Organism: Cottoperca gobio; assembly: GCF_900634415.1. Taxonomy (NCBI): domain Eukaryota; kingdom Metazoa; phylum Chordata; class Actinopteri; order Perciformes; family Bovichtidae; genus Cottoperca; species Cottoperca gobio. The sequence goes on from NC_041365.1 coordinate 19,741,162, forward strand.
CTCCCCCTCCCCCCCTGATCAACATCTCTCTTTCTGTCATTCACTGCCTCTCTAGACGCGCTGTGGAGCAACACTGTACACTAAAAGCTTCCCGAGATTTATCACTTATCATACCTCATCATAGATCGTCTGCAGCTGACCTAACCACTAACAACAGCAAATAGAGAAGCCGTACAAATATTTAATGTTAAGTGATGCATTATATACCACGTGCCGCCTTGCCGTAAGCCTACATACATTACAAGAAGATGTCAACTATATACGTTGCGTCTTAGCGTTTAGCTCATTTGTCCCGACTGAAGATGTTACTCTTTAAAAATGGGTTATAAATAATGTAGGTTCATTTTTAGGAAAGGCTCAGTAAGTTCCTGAAACAGCTGGACAACAGCAATTTGCTGGGGACTATTTTCAGTGGTGGATTAATACACATGTTATGGCACCAGGACACTGAGTGGGTGTCACAACACTAGAAATGTTCTAGTTGATACCAATATCAGTGATATACCACAATTCTCGCTTCCAGTTTGATACAACAGTTAAAAACAAAATAAACTACAACATACACTCCTTTATTACTGTTAGCATGCTGGTCATAATTCCCTCTCTACTTTCTATTTTATATTGCTGCAAAAGTATCTCCTTCAAACTCTTTTTATTCAAGTTTCTGGCAAAAAATAAATTCCACAAGACAAAATTTGAACACATCTTGATAAAGTTCAAATGTACCTTCGCCGAAAACTCATTTTAACTGAATAGAGCTTAAACGCACCATAATTATACCAATTCTTCCCGTAGAATGCAAAAAAATATGTGAACTCAATATGTGGTGTTTTACATGATTCATCGGTAAAGAAAGAACATAAAGATTTGATTTGCTCTACATATGTTGCTGTTTAATCGTCTGATGATTGGAATTAAATCCTGTCATTCCATGTCACAGTGATGTTTCTTGTGCCAGTAGATACCAACGCTATATAACCAAGCTTACATACTGTAAACATTGTAATGCTCTAGTCATATCATAATAATACTTGAAGTATTGAAGTAGAACCTGAAGTTAATTCTCTATATTTGCAAGTAAAACAAAAGTAAAATAAAAATAAATGAAGCTACTGAACTAGTTATTAACCTGAACGTAATTCCACAATGTTTCCTAATTTGCTACCACAGATTGAACCCATGTTCCCCACCTGGGATGTAATCTCTTTGGTTTCCTGTCCTCGGTGAAAGCCCACCACGTGTGCTAGTCCTAGTGGCCTCGGTTTCAAAGTGAAAGGTGCACACACACAAGTAAAAGTGAACAATGCTTTTAGTGTTCGTGCCTGAAAATAAGAGAGCGGTGTGTATCCATTTTCTGGTCCTTTCAAGGGTGTCACTTACTGTAACTCCATATGCTGCCATGTGACACTGAGAAGGCGCTGAAGTACTTTTCACAGTCCAAACTGTGTCCGAGGCTGTGAGGAGAGTGTCTAAAGAAACAATCCGATTAAACACAAGTAACTGCATTTAGACGATTTGAAACTTCAGACAAAAAGCTTCATCTTGAGTAATCCACGGCTGCTTTTCATCGAGGTCAAGTCTCCCGCAGACAAATGGATATGTCAAAAAAAAAGAAATCCCATACAACTCAACTTATTATGAAGAAATATGAGGGCCAAGAGAAATGATCGCACTAGCTGTATTAATATTTGATCAGTGTGAAATCATTTTAATCTCCTTTTGTAATTAAACTTTTGACAGTCATGTAATGGAGGTTCGGCAAAAGAAATGTGGAAAATATCACATAACTATTTAATTAGTTCCCAAACTCATTAGAGAATTTCTGCATATACATTGCCTATAAATGTGATGATTCATACGAGAATGACACGGCAGGTCATTTGGAACAGAAACAAAGAAAACATGTTTTGTCCTTTGTGTCAAACTTGAATAATTCATCTTAGTGCAAATAAAAAATAAAAGCAAAAGATGACAGACAGGTGCATATGCATTAACAAGCTTTCCTCCTCCTCTGCTCCGAGTTGTGTTGCAGTCTCAGCAGAGACAACCTGTCACAGGGCAACAGCAAAAAGAAATGGAATCTATTCAACAAACACAAAATAGAGCTGTTGGTTTCTCTCCCCTGTGGAGTCGAGTTCACGGCCAAAACATTTCCTTTCAGTGAGCGTCTATAAACTGCAAGCCTGAGAGTTGTCCTGCTGTGTATCTAGGAGCTCAGATCACGACATCTTCCTCATAACAGTTGTGACATTTTACATTTTCAGCCAATGCTTCCGACTAACTCGAGTGCAAACAGCAGAATGAGCTTCAGTTCCCTCGATCACAAAATCACAAAGCAACCGTAAATAAAAAAAGGTTCTTGTGACCGTAGAAGGATCGTGTAAGTGCAACGTGAAGGAGGAGAGAAAATGAATAAAAAAGGAGCTCAGGAGAGATAGAGGGGATGTTTCCCCTCATAGAACGCACATCATCCGTGCAGCTGGACTAAGCAACTGTGTTAAGGGAGTGTGGAGTCACACTTCCCTCTTCACAGTCCTCGGAGGCTCATTAGGACCTCCCTCATAACTATAAAACTCGTCACGCTCCGCTCCCCGAGCAGCAAGACTGCAATCCTCTTCGACATCCAGCTTTGCTTCCAAATGTCCGACTCCAACTTAATCAAGACATTTTCTTTTAGGTCTCGTTTTACTTGTTTTATTTATTTATTTTACATTTGACTTACTTCCACGCAGCTTTTCTTTGCACACGAGTCGGTCAAAGTCAAATACATAAGCATACATACATAAACTTTTTTAGTTTTGAGCAATTATAAATTCTTCACAAGCCATTACGTAAAGGATGCTCTTATCTATAACGGCATTCATTTAAGTAACAAAGTACACTGAGAATGTGAGCGGGCGAAGTAACAGCAGTGGTCAAAGCGAGTGTCATTGGGACTAAGTGGCCATTATTTTAAGCAATGTCTGATGAACATTCATTTAAAAAAAACCTGAATAAAGTCATCTGCAACTTACACACTTACGACACAATGAGCGGTCACTACGCCCTTTTTCTAGACATCTGCACAATTATATTGCATTTTTAACAGGGAGTAAAATAATGAGGCGAGTCTCTTCGGTCGTCCGTGTAATTCCACAAATAAAATGTTTCCATTTATCTCCTTCACTTCCACCTCATGTTGACTATAGTGGGACGACACAACGTGCTATCCGACTTGGCTTCTTTCCAGTGTGTTTAGTAGTTGTGAGATGTGAAAGTGACAGCATGTTATGCTACACCTACACAGTAACCGTATCTTCGGATACAGAACTCCAAACCACTTCTCCATGAGCATAACTTATTGAACTTTTTATATCTTAACAGCAGCTCATTACTGCCTGCTACTTGGAGGCAACGTGAAATATCAAACACCAGCAGGTGACAATGATGCTTTCTGAATTTGTGTGCGATGAGTTATCATTTTTGGCCCAGTGCCATGTCAGTTGGATCCAACATGTTGTCCTGCATATGTGAAGAATCCAGTGCATCACAGAGTGTGTGTGTGCATTAACTAAAGCTACCAGACAGCAGCTCTCTGAGTCAGAGACTGAGAGAATTACATTTTCTTTCATAGATTAATCTTCCTTCCTAAACAACCTTTCTCTCTTATATTGTCGTTATTAAGCTAATAATACAATAACGATAGGGAAGCAGACCTGCTGGTAAGTATGAACCTGTTTAGAAACTCTATAATATATGTATTTAATGATAAGTATGAATACACATTTAGATATACTCCTTATATAAATGACTAATAGTTCACCTTGCATTGTATCACGCTGCCAACAGTGTGTGTGTGTGTGTGTGTGTGTGTGTGAATGAGAGGCAAGAATAAGCAATATATCTAAATTTGACAGTTGTAATTAATATACTGTTAAATGGACTGCTTTTATAAAGTGCTTTTGAAACTTTATGATCACTCAAAGTGCGTCAGAGGCTACATACAAGGTACACATCAGCTTGTCAGTAGTGATAAACATTCACACACCGTTGGCCTTCGGGAGCAATTTGGGGTTCAGTATGTTGCCCAAGGACACTTTGACATGCTGACTGCAGGACTGGGGATTGAACCACTGACCTTCCAACTGGTGGACGACCACTCTACCTCCTGAGCCACGGCCGCCCAAATAGTACCAAATAGTAGCAGCATTGTTACTACTTTTGCTTTCAAAGGGCTTCACATGGTTCAGTTACTGGATCACACACTTCCTAGAATGCAACTCGATAGTCTCTAAATTCAGCCAAGTGGCAACCAGCGGGTCGAACAGTAGAGCCACAAACTGCAGTTCAGTGAGTGGCCACTTGAGGCTTTTCAGAAACCTTTGAGTGGCGTGACAGAGTCCATGATGTGCTCCTCAGATGGTCGCATTCCCCGAGTCGGGAAGTCGTTCTTCGTTTTGTACCAGACTCATCTGTACAAAATGATTACCTGACCTGTGAACAGCGACTTCTTACAACCTAATACCATATTACAAATAACATGTGAGCAAAGAATTAATGAAGTTTCTTACTTTTGTCAGCCATGTTTCTGCATAATATGCCAAAATGTTTGACTTGAGGAGTTTCACTAACTCACATCGTCGTTTAATTTCCATGTTTGCCTCCATGAGAAGCTAACAGAGATCCACATTCATGTTTTGTTAGGAAATACAACCTCTAATAGTTTCAGGCGTGCACATCAGCTGTGTGATCGTGCACTCACCCGCATTGCCTAATATTTCCAAATACATAACTGTCAGATAATCTGTGGTAATAAAACAACAGAGGATGTATTTACAGAGCTGATCCAGAGACTCAATGCCAGCACTTCGCGTTCGATGCCAAACATTGTCTCCACCTCTGTGTGGAGATGAGTGTATATCCGCTGGAGAACATCAAGTGCTTTATTTCATTTGCTATATTGATCTTTTTGTTCTTGAATTGTTTGATGCTCACTACCATGAGAAGATGACAAACTGCAATCTAATTGATTTGGCTCAGCTCGGAAACCGGAGGTTGACTTGAGCTTCAGAGGACAAGCAACGCTCAAGGCGGCGTGTTTGCTGCACATCGTGTTTGGAAAATATTAGCAAATAATATGCATGTCATAACATCACAGCCCTCCTTTAATGCTTCTCTAATGCTCGCTGACTTGGTGTGGAAATGAATTTCTCTATTAACTAGAATCTGAGACGCAGTGTGTTCATCCAAACCAGCGCCAAATGCTTTTAAAAGGCACTTTCAAGCATTTATTTAGCGTTTTAATTGACACGCGATGAGTAATTGGAAAAGAAAAATGAAGGTGGTCTGGTCATTATCAGTTATGATGATTCAGTGTATTTTGATAATGCAGCCTGAGATGAGGTCTGATAATGATGTGCATTAAGCTGCACAGTTTTCATTTTCATCCTCAAGTCCCCCCCTCCCAGAGCCCCACCCTTTCACAGCCTAATGACAGTTTTATGGGAAACTTCATTAGGCAAAGGGATGTCGGACCGATAAACATCAGCTTATGTTAATTCTGGGATAAAGTGGCCTTGCTGTCGCTCTTTCATGCTGATGTCAAAGTTTATTGTAGAGGTTGGGGTGGGACCAGATAGATGACTTATTGGTAATTAATTAATATTTAACACTATTTATCTTTCCATCCTTTTCCTTCCACCCCATTCGTTGAGGACATACATCCACCGGGGCTTTGCAATTGTGTTGTACACACTGCTCTGCAGCCTAATGAAGAGAAGGCATTACAAGCTGCAGCTGCACTGTGGATTGCAAAACAAAGACAGTGATTCATCTGCAATGTAATCTGAGCGGAGAACAGTAAATGGGTGTCTTCTCGTGTTAGGGATCATGCAGGCCTTTTATTAAGTACCAGATCTCAGACAGTCATGTGGTCCACTTCTGGTATAATGGAGGCTCTTCCTTGACCGCAGATGCATAAGCTGCAATTGTATTATATTCTCATTACTTATTGTGTTATTTATTCACTTAATGTTCAGTCTTTCTTGTAAATGCTTTCTTCTTTTGCCAGCCTTGTTTATCCCAGAGTTTCACTTACAATTGAAGGTGCAGTGGCCACCCTGCATCAGACTGACAGACTGAGGATATACCTGCTTTTTACCAACACATGCACATAGACAAGCCGCTACAGCATGAGCTTACTTGTTCACATATTGCCTGCATACTTCCTGTGTACCTGTCTCCAATAGGTTTCAATAAGGTGGCGTTAAAAGCAAAATACAATGGAAACACTCGTAGCAAATTTATGGACTTGAACGTCCAATGAAGCGTTACAAGACAGACAATCCATATATACTTTGCCAAAGATGTTTTAGGTTTGTTTGTCAGCTTGTTTACTTCCTCGTATAGATGAAACTTGGTGAAAGGATGTAGCGTGGGCCCAAGAAAGAACCAATACAATTCTTTAGAGTGGATCCAAATATTCTTTTCCTTCGGTAACATTGTGAGACTTCTAGTTTCCAGCATGTTTTCCACATCCTTGTCCTTCGTTTGACTGCCGCTCTTATAACCACGTTGACTTGTTGCACCCTCTTTTCTTGGTTTAACGGCACCTGGCTGAAGAAGAAGCGCTGCCAACTGTTATATTCCCAAACAGTAGCGGGTAGAAATGCACATTAATTCGCATTTTCGTTTGCCGATTTCATGGAAGCTTTTGCTTAATTAGTCTGAGCACTTGGCTGGTGAAGATTCAATCCAGTTTGTAAAGCAAGAGGATGTTAATCTTGGTTGTTGAAACATCAAGTGTGCATTTTAAATCTTAAAATGTTGGAGCAGAAAAAGCAGCGGCAACATGATTTATTAGTTTCTCTACCAGACTTTCCACCATTGTTGTTATCCTTCGTTTAGAGTCGGACAACTAACGCTCCGAAGAAATGCAGGACGTGCGCTTTAAAATGTCTCCTTCTTTGTTTCCAAACCTTGCTTTCTTGTAATTAATGTTTCCAGACTTTGATCTCCAGCCTCACTAACTGTTGGTGACCACCTCAACATCTGCTTGTGTGTTTTATGTTGAACTTCTCTGATATCTATGAACCCTCAAGTGTAAAACAAGAGTTTGACTTCATTCTGCTGCTGAAGAAAACTTCTGAGCAGTTTGACATTTTCTAATCTATTGTGTGAAAACAGAATATTTAATGATGAGAAATATTTTGAATTATGTATGGGGGAATATTATTAACCTATATAGGATGTTTGAGGATCAAACTCATTGAAATATTTAGCATTTCATGGGCTACAGTTTGGAATTTGCTTTGGAACTTAAATCCACTGTATATAACAATGTCAGCAAGTTATGTGTCTACAATGTGTCTTATTATATATTCATCAATACACTTAGCACTTCTGTCAATAGCTGATGAGATGACAGGGTCACTGAGACGCCTCAATCTCAATTTTCTTTAGGTAGTGTTTGTTTTCTTTGGTTATGATGCATTCTGGACATTATATTGTTTCTTAAAAGCTCTGCAAAAGCGTCCCCATCCGCCAACAAGTCCACTTTACCAAAGATGAAGTCAGAGTTCATTCCTGATATCATAACTTTACTGATTCAGTGAGTTTGTGTCCAATGTTTGCAAATATTTGCACTCGGGTTGTGTCTAAAAAGTGATGCCCACGCAAACACATCCTTTTATGTCTCTTGGATTCTTCTGACTCTCACTGCATCTGCCTCGGTGGACTGCTCACTGAAAAATATTGATGCAAATGCATTTTAAAAAAACAGTATGATGAGAGAATGCACTAACTTTTCATAAGCAGGATGGAAAATCCTGGAAAATGATTAGGAAAGAAATATTTTAAAGCCGTCAAATCACTTCTCATGAATGTAGAGTATTGTTGGCTAATTTTTCCTGATCCTTCATGTAGTTAAAGTTCCCAATAATTCAACTTTAACCCACATGTGACCTCAAGTAGTGCGGCAGTCAAGACGTACAAGACGCTTACTGTTGAGGCCTTATCCTATAAAACCTCCATTTATTATGCTTTGCTGTTTAATGCAGCTGCTCATGATTTAACGGATGAGGACAAATTTGTAAAGCAAAATTCTCTGGCAGGTTGAGAACACTTTGATAATCTGTTCGCGAGCAAGTCTTTAAATGAACAGGTGCCAACGTAAACGCACCCTGCAACTATCCTAATGATAAGCAAACAAGGCAGGCCCAACGTATATGCTGTCACACGCAGTAGAAGCATGTAGAAACGCTGGCATCGTTCAGGAGAGTTGAACCCTTAAAGGCCTTAAAAGTAAGCCTATGTACTTCAAACAACCCCGCCACCCAAGGGGTTCTTCAGGGAACTTTAATGTTCTTACACAACCATTTCAAATTTACGACGACTCACCCCGAGGGTGACAAGAGCGTTCCTCAAGATCCCATGATTCTTGCAGTGAAAATATACTTTTGTATTGACTAATGCTCCAGCCATTACCACTGAGTTTGGCGGATTAAGATCATCTGCTGCCATACGCCTCCATAAGAGGACAGAGTCTGACTTCCACAGAGATCCACAGAATGGAGTCCCCGACTGGCTGGATGTATTTATGATGCTTCACAGGCCGGATACTGAAATGAAAGAGGCACCACTCGAGGGGTTCTCTGTCTTAATCCGTGGACATTATCTCTACACTGTAAGCGGGTCTTGGCTCGTTACCTCGCAGTAGAGAGCCAGGCTGGCAGGGTTGCAGGGAGAGAGGCAGAAAGGGAAGGGGAAGGAGGGAGGGCCCTGCCCAGCCGCCGAGAATGTAATCTCCAGATTAGGGGGCGAGACGAATTCCTGCTGCCAGCCTGACCTTGTCAAGGCAATGGAGGAGCCAGAGTGAAATTGAGATTTCAGGACAGGAGTGAGTCGAGGAGTTTCTTTTTTTTTTTTTTGCGTTTCTCTTTCAAGGATCACAGCCTCGACACTATGATTCACGCTAAATGCGTGTGGTCACACTGGTAGAGCACATAAAATGTGTGTGTGTGTGGCAAACTGTTTCTGGCACTGACCATACCGCCTGAAACCCTCTGCGGTCTGTCAGCCTGGTGCAGCGTTTATGAGATGAGGCAAAACATACAAACATGTCCAGAGTCATAATATACTGAGATGGAGAAGAGTTCTCGATGTTCTTCTCATATATCAAGACCGTGTGGATTCATATTAATATGGATGAAGACTTGGTTCTTCCTGCGTTGTATCTTTAATGACTCGAGATTTGAATGCTGCCATTGTCTTCGAGATAAAAGTCAAAGATACGTTTGGACATTAGCACAGAAATGCTAAAATACAGACTAATTGTTGGAATTAGTTGAAGTAGAATACATTATAATCATATGACTCTGAAGTGTATTTGAAACGCATTTAAAGAACCTGAAAATGCGGATTTGATTCTTATTTTCTTCTATGTGACTTTAAAGGAAGAAATAACACATTACTCCTTTTACAAATTAGAATTTTAATTAATAAGCAATAAAATCCACTCTTGCTTAATTTAATAATCTAAGGGGTTGACCACTAGTTTATCATGTAAGACATTATTTTGCAAATTGAAATAGTTATTACTGTTATGTACTTGTGCTAATGTGACGCTATGCTTTAGCATTATACCATAGCTGCCACTTGTAGCCACGGTTCACCTTGAAATATTTATAAATACAAATAAGCAACAATCAGAGTTACAAGCTAGAAAACACTCTGATCTCCACAAAAACAGAAACTGTTAAAGAAAAGAAATAGTGTTCATGTAAGATCTCATTGTTCATTATATGAAGCTGATTGAGAAAATGTTTTATAAGCCTTTAAATATTTACAGAACTTTTCATTTTTGTGAACAAGCTTCCGTCTGATATTTCCGTTTGAATAGTCCAACTTTCTGAGTGACCTCATTGTCCTTTGATTGTGTTTATATAAGAATGGTCTGGTGGATAGAAACGGGAAAATTACAATAATAATGCAGCGTTCATGTTTGAGCATTTCATTCATTTGACCCGTAATTGCAAAACAACAAAATAATGAGTCTGTCTGCCGCAGACAGCAGCGAACGGCATCATTTGCATAAAGTAAGTGGCAGGAAGCTGCCGATAAACTACCATTGTGCTATTTAGACAAGATATATTTTTATTGCATCAGACGCTTGTCGGAGCAGAAGAGAATCTCACTGTCTTCCCATTTTCAATTAAATTATTTACGCAATAAGCATACTGTGAGCTAAGCTCTTATATGCAGGTGCTTCATGTCTGTGCAAACAATAATAACATACATAAAATAAAAATTAATATAGAAAAGTTGTCAGTTTTGCTTGTATTTCATGATAAGGACTGGGAGCAGCATCGCCAGGAAATAACAAGTGTAACTCAACACATCAAGCATACAACAACAAAACATACTGAGCTGTTTAATTGAAATGTCAGATGTTCCTCCTTTTATTTTAGACCGGAGGATTGTCTATTAATACGGTGGTGCTAAAGTGTGGTGGAGCTCCGACAGTCTGTATTTACTACAGCTAAAAGGTTTCTGTAAGAGACGTACAGTATTTTGCCACCACACTTAGATAAACACCTGTCAAGTTGAGCCTCTAACATCAAACTTTGACATTTTATGTACAATTAATTAAAAGTCAGTTCCACTGAATTGAACCAAGATAAGGGGTTATATCGCTCACTCGCTTTGTGAAAGAAAACACAGGTTTTTATTTATTTATTTTATTTATTTGGCTCAGAGCATGAAAAGTTACCGTATGTGTCACACTTCAAGGACAGGGGACCCAAATGCAGAAAACGAGATAATTAACAAAAAGAGAGCTTTATTAAATAAAGCTTACACAATACAAACAAAACAAGGCAACACGTATAATTGAAAAACCACAAACTAGGTAAGACACGCGGAACCACGACCGCGCCAACATGGGGGTAACATGAAAGACAATCTGACAAAGAACACTGGGACAGACAGGGATATATACACACAGACACTAAACGAGGGAACGAGACACAACTGGGGGAAAAAGGCAAAGACACAAGGGCAGGGTGTATGGACACAGGAGGATCAAATCAACAATCACAGGAGAGGGAAAAACACAAGGACAGGAAGTAAAACAAGACATGACACAAGGGGAGTGAACTTTACAAAAATAAAACAGGAAACACAAAGCCAGAACCGTGACAGTATGATAACATATTTCTAGCTCAAAGTTTGAGCCACACGCTGGTGTCAGAGTACCCTTGAAAATCCAAAGCCTCTGTGAGGTTTTTATTATTTAATTAGTGTTTGAATTAGTGCGTACACCAGGGAGAAAGTCTTCTCATTATATCTGTTAGCTGTGAACTTTTGCTTCACACATTGTTTACCAAAGTGTCACCAGTAAGGGCAGCCATACTGCCTTATTAGAGAACTGCTGACCCGGTGCTATTTTCTACATTTAAATTAAAGCAACACTTCTATAATACAGGTAATCAGTTATGGAAAATGAAACTAGGATTATTCAAAAAGTAAACATTCCCTTATATTGCAATGCAAAGCATTTAAACCTAATAGTGTTGCCCGGTAATAGATCGGTGTTTCCTTCCACCCGCTGCATCTGTGTCGTCCTTCTATGCATTTAGTGGACAAATAAGAACCTTTTATCTGGATCTGTTTCATTGATGTTAAGGGAATAGTTCAACACTTTTCAGATGTCTTTCAAAGATTTAGATGAGAAGATTGATACCGCTCGCAGATCGTGTGATATGTTTGGAGCTAGGAGACAATTCTGCTTAGCGTAGACTGGAAGCAGGTGGACACAGTTAACGGGGAGGATGGATACACCAATGTTTTGTAAGGAATACAGCGATATTTTCATAATCACTAAATGTGTTGATTATTTTCTAGATTAATCAATTAATCGTTTGGTTTATAAATGTCAGAAAATAGTGAAAAATGTCCATCCCGGTTTCTCAAAGTCAAAGTCTTTAAATGTTTTGTTTCGTCAGTCCAAAACTCAAAGACAACTTGTTTCTATAACTTAACTCAATCCCTAACAAGTGGCAGTCGTCTACAGCTGCAATGATTAGTCGACTAAATCTGCGGTCCCCAACCTTTTTTATGCCACGGACCGGTTTCATGGAAGACAATATGTTCGCGGACCGGGGGGGGGAATAAATATGACAAAATGAAATTATACGGCCGGCATAAAAACAAATATAAAGTGCATAAAAAAACTCACCATTACGCTGAATTAGTGGGAGCCCTGAGCTTGTGTCTCTGCAACGTTTTATCATTTAGAATCAAATGAGTTGCCGCATATATAATATGTTATCATCAGTTGCTGGTTAAAGCTATTGTTCATTCTAATAATTAAATATTACAAAATGATAGAACAAAGCAGAGCATAAAGCACTTTTAAAGTTGGAATACAGTTTTAGAGGGAAGATATTTTCTGTTGGCGAATTTATATAAAAACTAAACAAAATTTCGAGTGCACCTTAAAAAAACAGACCACTAGAAGAAAACTAACAAAGCAACACACTTCAATAAACGGTTTACATCCATACTGTTGGCATTACAGATGAAAACACGTCCTACTTCTGTACGTCTTGTCCGGTAACACGGGATACACCCAGTGTGCAGATACTGTATTTATGATGTATCACACCCCTCAAGATGAAATTGGTAGATTTAATGACCCAATTGCCTCCGTCCCCAACTGGAGTCTCCAGCACGCAGCTGAAGTCATGCATAATCCCACAAAATCTACCCAGTTTATGAATTTTAAATGGGGAGACCTAAATCACAGAGCTGCTTTTAAGTGAATCCATTTCTAATAGAAAAGCAGACAGCTTGCACGGTGTCATGTCATGTCGTCACCCAGGCGGACGCATTTTATAGACTGTAAATATATATTTTTAATGTATGCAACAAATTGTTAAATTGACATATTTAATGCAGGAAAAACCCTTAAAAAACACAACCAAGAAGAGCCAGAGGAAACCAGAAAAGACACCGTTAGTGCTCTTTGCTTAAAGGTTAATTGCGGTTTATTACAACCCTGGTATTATGGTAGTGGTTTTGGAGTGGTCTGATGTTTCCATTCTGCAACAGGCTTGTGAAGCTTTGCAAAAACATTGAAATAATTCAGCTTTTTAAACTTATTTCTAGCTGCTCAGAGACACGAATGAAGTGAATGAAATATTCAATGTTGTCTCTCTGCTCTGCGAGCTCTGGAGGAGCCACTTGCCCTATATATTATTGAATACATATGTACATCCATTTCCCCTGATGAGGATTGTTGTTGCTTGAACATGTTGGTTATTCATATTGCTGAAGAACAGATGAATTATTTGCATTCCTCCATTTTAATTTGAATCATATATACTCTCAGGCTGAGAGGAGTAAATATACACAATCAGTGTCTGAGGCTACAAAATGGTTTGAATGGTTTATTACAATGTAGGTCGTATCTATGTTGTACTGACTAACTGGGAATACGTGTCAAACTGTCCAATTGCGTCATTGTAAAGGTTTTGGAAGACGATCCGACCTGCACCTCGTTCTCTTCAAGTAAATTGCTGAGGTTTGGGAGCAACATGGTCAGACAGGTTCACTGGTTCGTCAAATTTATTGGAGGAGTGTCCATACGTTTCTTACCCAAACTGGATGTTGACCTTGTTTAGTGCGATGTATTAAGAGAGCATGAATGTGTTGTATTAGAGTCCAGATAACTATTTGTACTTGCATGAGTGGGAACCTATACATGTGCAGTGGGCCCCACCATGTAGCAGAAGCTAGAATCTTTCTTTTTGGCTTTACAAATCTCTGAGTCCATTCTCAAGTTCTTATTACACATCCATGGTTTGTGCATGTTTTACTGTTTAATGCGGTATAGTTACCAACATCCCAGGTGTTCCCCTTTTCGGTTATACCTAAACACATAGTGGTTTAGATGATCTGCTGTGTGGAGCTGAACCTGATAATGTGACATTGTTTACAACCTGTCTGATTGTCTCATGTATCTTCCCTGTCCGAATGTGTTTTACATGATGATAGCCAAACGTGGAACATAATACTCAAGCTGTAATAACCCAGACACAAGGAAGCAAAGAATACAAATCCAGCTGCTCTTGAGCAAATAAGAATAATCAACATTTTTCAGTAGCAACAGCCGTCATCAAGGGAAATGGATGTACAAAGATATGCAGAAATATAGGCCAGGTGGTTCTTCCAGAGCACATAGCATGAAACATAACATCATTTAAGGAAATCTTTCAAATGAAACATTTCATTCATTCCACTATAAAAGCTCCCATATCATAAGTTGGTCTCGTTGGTGTGTACTTTTCACATAAAGGAGAGCAGCCATAACAATCGAGAAGGAGACTCATAGTGATCATTTCCAATGAGTTTAGGATTCCATGTCCCTGATTCAATAAAGGTATGCATTGTGCCTTGCAAAACGGCAAAATTAGAACACGCTGTTCCTTATCCGTTCGCAGCCGAAAGAGAGGAGTGCCATGGAGCTTGAAGGGAGAAACACAGCAGGCACATTGTGCTCGTGTCAGCGGTGCATGTTTAAATCTCTATCTTCTGAGCACTTGGTAGTGACTCGGAGATGGAGCCGGTTCTCAGTTGCCGTCGCCACATTCCCTCCCTCGTGAACTGAGGCACAAACAAGATCTTTTGAAAGAACTGCGAGTTTAGTTTCTTCACACCGGCTGATTCGGTGCTGCCATGTTCAGAGGGCGTGCTCATTTGAATCTGCAGTTATGCTGCTTATTACACCTGCTGATGGATTGCTGTGTACTATTGGCATTTTATTAGAACTTAAAATGCTAAATCTTTTTCACGGGCAAGTCAGAGAAAATGGTTCTTTAAGCTTCAAAAGAAAACGTTGAATGATTTGCAGATGAAAACACAATCTCAGTCACAGTCAGAGCCTGAATGTTTTTTTCAGGACAACGCCTGGTGGAATGATACTCCGTCTTGGCATGTTGCTAGGCAATGCATTAATATTAATGTTGTCTTTTCTCAGAACGTGTGCTCTCCCTTGGGATAAACTGAAGCTTAAAGATATCTCCATCTCACTGATACAGATTTTATCCTTGTTAAAACTCATATCAAAGTTTTTAATTGCATTTTGCAAATGTGTTGCTGCAGAGCTTTGTTGAGAAAACACTTTGGCCTTTTAATGTTTCTAGTTTGCAGTGTTGATATGCTCAGTGCATCTCTGACCTGCCGTAATTGAAAAGATGGGTATGTGTTATATCTGGTTGTTTAAACATGTGAACATGTTCATTATGTTTTCAGATTTAAACAGCTTCTTTTGTCTGAATCTCATCAGCATCACATCTGAACCAATCTCCAACATCTCCATTACAACCTGAACCGTAACGCTGAAGCTTCATGACTTCTCCCTTTTAATCTTGGTTTTTCTTTTCCATTCAAAAGTCGTTCTGAACGCGAGAAATAAAGCTGTGATGGAGTTCGCCCTCTGCCTCACCCTTTCCCCTGCTGAGCTTTTAGCCCGGAGTGTTTGTCGTAGCCTCCCTGCACCTCTCAGCTGCCCTCACTGCAAAACCATTTTCCTGGCACTCAAACACAGATGTTATCCATCTGATTAAACGTTCAAGGTTACATCTCCAAATGCATCAAAGTCTACCTCTCCCATAAGAAAAAGCGTGACAGCCAACATTTTTGGTAGCCTGGAGGTGCAAGCTA
Organism: Cottoperca gobio; assembly: GCF_900634415.1. Lineage (NCBI taxonomy): Eukaryota > Metazoa > Chordata > Actinopteri > Perciformes > Bovichtidae > Cottoperca > Cottoperca gobio. Next base: position 19,756,864 of record NC_041365.1, read on the forward strand.
CAATGTCCTCCCCATCAAGTATTGGTGTGTCAGCTCAAATTAAAAAGTATTATGGTGATCGAGACTCAGCCAATAGGAGAGATGAATGCAGCTGAAGGGATCTAGCATCCTTCGTTTACAAGGCCTTAAAGAGTTCAGCAGATCTGACAGAAAACAAGTCAATTAAGAGAAAATGTCTAAAAAAAATAATTCAAACCTTCATCTTCCATCTTATCAAATATGTTTCTTTGTTTTATAGCATTATATTTAAAGACTATAGTCAATAGTTTAACATATAGATAAATACGCTTACTTACTTTCTCCCTAGAAGTGAGAACACAAGATTAATTACTAATAAAACTAATACTCATTTTATTATGAATTAATCTGCCAATCAAATACTCAGTTAGTAAGTTATTCGTTTTTTGTCCCACATTCAGTCCAAGACCCAAAGATATTCATATTTATTTAAAGTTGGAAACAAAAATCTTCTGAAACAATTGATAATCAATTGCTGATTCATTTGCAATGTTTGACTGATAGTTTCAGCTGGAGATGCCACAGGGCTAACCTAGCTTAGCATACAGATTGGAATAAGCACAGTTTATATGATCTTTCTCTTGGAAAGCAAGCGAATAAAGTATTTCCCAAACTGTTGAACTTTCCTTTCATTCATAATATAAATATTAATTTGTTGTCATTAGTTGACACTACAGTCATTTTACAGTCTTGTACATTTCCTGCTTGTCAACAACTTGTCAACTTTTCTTCTTTCTTCTTTCTAGAGATTGAAAAAGTTCAGAAAGACGAAGACAAGGATGAGGAGAAGTTCATCGACGTCGTCATCAACAAGAACATGAAACTGGGCCAGAAAATTTTAATACCAGTCAAGCAGTTTCCTAAAGTAAGTTCTACAGTAACACCGCCAGAGACTTCTCCGGGGATGTGATGTTCACATATACAGAATTTTAGATTGTGATATTTATAGTAATAATAAAACTACAGTAGCTCTGGTTTTGATTTAGATTCCTTACAAGAGCCACTTGACACTTTATGTTGATGCTTTATGTTATTAGATGTAACATATCTGGAGGACCGTGTACAGGCAGAGCGCTGGCTGACAGAACTGGGCTAGAACTATATTAGAGATCTTACTTCCTGTCTGAAGAGTTGTTTAAGCTTTTGAAATGGTACAAGTGTAATTCTCACTCTCTCCGCGCTCATACACACCCCTCTCTATTACACTGACCTTGGCCAATGACGCTTTGATGTCTCGGTATATTAATTTGTCAATGAATATTTATGAATATATGATTCAAAGGAATTATCTCGCAGTGGATTTCATTTTCTTGAGTGTGGAGTGGATTTCTCACTTGTTAGGCACGTGCACTTCTGGGTCTCTCCCAAGTCCTATAGGCCTTTTTTTTTTCATGAGAAGGAATGAACATGTAGGCTGAGAGTAGGATTGCAATGCAGCGCATTAGTCACGTGTATAGAGACAGTCAGCTTCACGATGACCTCCACACAAAGCCATTTTGAGCGATAACACTGTTGCCACATTTGAGAGCACTTCAGCCTCGACCACCATGAGCAGCCTTCACCGGCAGCAGCGTTGTATTGGAGCCTTGCACTCGGTGCATGACAGGGATTTCCCGCTGGGAGCACGATGGGGAGGTTGGTGTAAAAGTGAGAGGGCCGCTCTTAGACGGCAACATCACTCAAGTTTTCACCTCGGCCCTCCGGGGGGGAAGAACAGCGGTAACCTGCTGTATGTGGAAAGAGATGACAGAAGGGAGGACACACAGCACAGGGGACGAACACTGAAGCAGTTCAGCTCCACAGCCAGCGTTTGGGTTTCCCCACAAAAGTTTTTTGCTGTATATCACTCAGATTTTAATGACTTGTACAGTAAAAATAACACCAATGTCAGTTTAACATGCAGGGTGTAAAGATGTGTCCCCACCCAGCATTTTGCTCAACACTTTATGGTGCCTTTGAAAACCAAACATGAAGCAGTTTGAGGTCTGTGACAAACACATCCTCTACGCGCTTTGATTACAAATCTAAACCTGTGAGCACTGGGGATGTTTCTGGGTGAGAAAGGAGGAAACGATCAACAATATAAAGTTGAGATTTTTGTAAACGCGTTCCCTTCAAAGATCATGTCTCACAACTTCGATCAGTTACTTTCTGTGACCACCAATTCTGACTGTTTCTCCATCTCCACTTCCCTGATTATTCTCAGTAAGCATTGATTTAATGTTTGGCAAACAAGACTCTACAAGACTGTAGCAGGTGTATTTGTTCACCATGTTTTCCCATTTATCTTAGCATGTTAGCATGTTGATATTTGCAGCACAAAGTGCAGCTGAGACTCATGGAAATGTCATTAGTTTTGCAGTTATTTGATCAAAAACTAATTGATTGCAGCCATTGTACCTGCTAATCACCAAATCTAAATGTATTGGGATGTTCTGCATCGACCCTGAGAAAGGTATTGACATACTTTCTGATGAAGAGGTCACATTTATTGTTGGTGAGTCCTGAGGGCAGTGTATGTATGTATGTATGTATATTGTGTCATGTGGAGGCTGATCTAAGTCTCCTAGGTTCACAGCTAAACAGATTTGCTTTGACAACTTTGATAAGTAGAGCCACTAATACGCTGTTTAGAGCTCCAACAAGCCACCGAAGGAAGACAAATTCAATTTGTTCTATCTGACAGGTAGCAATGGCAAGAGTGATCGGTCTAACTTCAATGGGTTTTCTCCTGAGCTGCGAGCATCACCTTTTGGCTTCTGGCATTGAAGTCGCACAGACTTTTTCCAAATAGCCATTTAGCAGCACGTGCAGAGAGGTTAAATCCATCCTCCACAAACATGGCTTTTTATCAAAATGAAGCGGGCAAGGACACCACGCAGCAAGTTCCAGGCTGCTGATCGTCAGTGATGAAATGGAGCTGTTCCTCAGAGATGACTCTTAATAGCCAACGTTGATGAATTTCTCCCCTTTCTCAGATATTGGCAAGAGCGATGATATTAGACTGTTGTATGGTGTCGTTCTGTTGTGTAATGGACACTTTAACGTTGTAGACGAAGCTCTGCAGCAAACATATAGATGCTCGCCCAATGGCTTTTTCTCTTTGGAGAAGACAAGATTGAATTGAAACCTTGGCTGCAGAAATAGAGAGCCTGATATTTTAAATCATAATTGAACCATTATGACACTTAATGTCACACCTACTCAGGAACTAAAAATATCCCACCTTTTGAACGATGATGCTACTATCAGCGCACATCTGTACATGTGTTGGCTCTCTGTTTTCGAGAGCATGTTTTGGCAGAAAGCACCGCAGGCCATTAGCGAGGCGTAAGGAGCCCCATTGGTTTGTTTCCAGTTCAGACTGTGGCTTTTCTCTGTGCTGGGAGCGGTGATTTATCCTTCTGCTGTCGTTTCCGTCCTGCTGTCCTCAGCACAATCCCTCTCTGTGAGCACACCTTTCGCCAGGCTCGCAGTATTACATTCAGCAAATGATGAAAAGATCTCAGATGTGCTCCCATCCCTCTACCACCCTCCCCCTGCACCCCCTTCAAGTTAAGTGTGATTAATCATACATCTTTTCTCTCCTTGTGTTCACTGTCTTTCTAATCATCCATATTTTTGGTTTCGGCTGAACATAATACAACAATTCAAATTCCGTTTTTGCATGTTTTGTATTTTTTTATTCTATTAATTTTTTGTGTAGCTAACACCACAACAAAGCAGGCGACCTGTGATTAAACACATCAATCCTTTATTGTGGTGATTACAGACAGAAGCAGCACAATCCTCTCACGCAGTTTAATGACCAGTACAGGAGCCCAGGCAGGTTTTTGTAAGTCACATAATCCCTTGTGATAACTAAAGCATTAGCTAAACCCCAGAGCATCAATCACAGTAGGAGTTAGACAGATTTGGACTCCTGATAAACAGCAGGGATTACAGTCATGTGTTAAGTAAGAGTCGTGTATTTGGAGGATTGTCCATATGACGAGAGGCATTTGTGGCTCTGCAAACGCATCGACTGGGTTGTGATGCATTTAGACATCCAGATTAAGACTTCTCCCTGACATTTACTGCCATTAGTCAAAACAAATGTGAAGCAAATCTGCATAATCTCTTTTTAAATAGTCAGGAACTTAAAATAGCACCAAACAAATACCATAATGTTATGTCACTCACTTGTCTATAATGCTGTCTGAGGTGGCTGAAGACAGTGTATGCCTGGTATGAGTTGTAAAAGGTTAACCTGCTACACAGTCCAGGGCAGAATGAGCGGTTGGGTACATAAATGCGTATGGTACCATTTTCTGGGAGATTTTTGCTCGCACTACATTAGCAAACAGATTAAGGCCCTGACCATGTTACCTCGTTGATATTGTGATTTAGTTGTGCTTTTTTACCATATTCTCAAACAAAATCACAATAAATCAAATTGACACAAATTGCACAACTGGGGCTTGTAGGGCCCTTTGGGGATCTGAGGGCCCGGGGCTGTTACCCACTTATCTTCTCCTCGGTGATCCAGACCTTCATGGTGTTAGTAGTATGTATTTATATCTTTAGGCCTTCTTTAAACTTCACCAATTCCTTTGGTGATTTTTGGGCATTTTAGGCTGTTATTGCAGAAAGTTAGAGACAACAGGAAATGAGGGAGAACGGTCCCCTGCCGGACTCACACCGGGGACGTTGCAGTCTTAAAGTTATAGTTTGGTCTGTATGAGATACTTATTCATAGTCAGTGTATTACCAACAGTAGATGGCGGTCGACGCGCCCTTAGTTTTGAGAAGCAGACAAAGCAATGTTCTGCTGTCGACGGGGGCAACAGCAGAACAAATTGCTTAAAAGAAAAGCCCACATTAAAAAAGAATATCTGTATAAGTGTATTTGGAATATTTTGTACTGCCATCAGACAGCCCTCTCCAACGGGGAACTGAAGCCATTAACTCTGCTCTCTTCAAAGCAACCAGACTCCATTGACAAAAGCAGTGATTTTACCTCGCAGTACACAGGAGATGCTGCTCTACCGCTGTCTCCATCAGTTAGTTTGTTTGTGTTATTGTTTGACTTTGGTGTCCCAACAGCTTCAGTTCCTCGTCAGACTGTCTGACTGCAAGGTTAAGCGGTAAAAATACTCAAAATATAGTTTACACTTAGGCTGATATTGATTTTTTTTTAAGATGGCTAACATTTGTTTTGCTGCTGCCCCCGTCCACAGCAGTACATTGCTTTACTACTGTGCTGGTATTCCTGTCTGCTTCTCCAAACTGGGGGCGTGTTGACGTCCATCTACTGTGGGTAATACACTGACTATCAATAAGTACCTCATACAACCCAACTTCACACAATACCAACTATTGCTTTGACCTGCATGGTGTCTTAACCCCTGAGCTAGGGGAGCTCTTCAAATTTATACCAACAGCATAAAAACAGATACGAGAAGTGAAACATTTGTGGCAGGAAAGATCAAGAAGCAATGGGTTTATGTTGTGGACCTCCAGCTAAAAAAGACCATCTAAGAACATGAATAGAAAAGTAATCTTTAATTAAAAGTAAGTTTTCAGAGCATCTGACATGTACTGGATTGTATTCAGATCAAGAACATTGTCGTACCTTTTCTCATCCAACAGATTCTCTGGATCTTTTATATTTCAAATTGCCCACTACAGACAACATTGTATTTTCTAAATGAAAAGGAGCATTTGTTCTCTCCTCAGCCAACCTGCAAACCCCCCATCTAATTGCGTCCCTGTTTCCACAGCAAAACAAACAAGCTGCAGACTAAATTCCTGTTTGCATCAGTTTCACAGTCTAATTTTTCCATTACAGTAAATTAGCTCCTCATGCTCTCTGTCTGATGCACCGTGTGCACCGACACCATGACATTGAAGGCCACACAGTAGCGCATTTTTCTTGATCAGAAAACCATTCTTTGTCCATGTTTAAAGCATTTTGATCCATCAGTGTAGAACACTGTTGGTAGACCGAGGCCTGAGATACACACACGAACACCCCGGACACCTCAGATGGATGGAACGTGTGCACAAAAGCTGTAGTAACACGGCGAGATGTCGGCTGTGTGATCTTGCTCTGCAAATCATTGTTCAAGAGACGCCACAGCTCAGTGATCAAGGCTCTATCCAGGTGGAAATGATGGATGCGCAGGACATCGGTTAAACTCAGCACATTTAAAACATTTCCTGACAACCTCTGTTCGCCCCGGTAGCGCTGTCTCCTTTGATGATCCTTTTGTAACTGTGAATACATTAGAAGCAGGACCTATCTTGTTTGCTTTAACAACTTTAAATTGAATGTTCCTACAATTCGTGTCCTACTCAATATATAAGGATTTAATAAGTGTGCAAATTTCATTGGAGGCATTGCCATGTTTCAGGTAACGTACGCTGGAGCAAAGTTATCATCAACGTCCACACACTCTAATGTGAAGGCGGACATGTCTTACATATTCATCAATCCAAGGTTAACTTTGCAGCAGGCCACTTTACCCATTTGTGAGTGCAGGGTAGGAATTAGCACAGTGGGGCATGGTATTTACTGTGAGGCAACGGATGAATAGGACCCTGTATGATCACACCCTGCCACAGGACTTGGGGTAATTATAAAGTTGAAGGAACATACGGTAGCTGGGAGTTGCTGGAGTTCAGCCCGGCCAGGGGGAAAAAAAACAAGAAGTCGCTTACTGCACTAGAGCGAATAACTAAAGCTCGTCTCTGAAATCCCTCACCCAGGAATTGGCAGGAGCCTCCTAATAAGCAGTTGCTTTCTCAACAAAAGGCGGCAGAGATAGAGGTGAGGTGTAGAACCAAACTGAGGATGTTTTTTGTTTTTTTTACCTCCTGCTAGCTAATTGATGACCTAGATAGTTGAGGGAGACAGCTGTATAACTCACTAGTAAAGGAAAACATGGAGAGGGGGAGAAAAGCATCGCTCTCCTTTTGTCTTCCTGACCATCTCCAGCTACCGGTGGAATTGTGTTTAGCCCGTGTAAAGGTTGTATGACTTTGATGGGTGTCTGCACACAACATCCCTCGACAAAGTAATGCATAACATTTGTTTTTTCGTGGCTAAAAAGCGGTGACCTTGTGAAGTAATCTAAGCCAGCAAGCTTTTGATAGGCGGTGACAGAGGCAGTCAAGTTCAATGTTAGCTCAGACGTTCACATTATGATAATGTTTGAACATTTATATTCAAACATTCAGGAACATGCAGTTCAACAGATTGAGGAAATGTTTTGAACTGATATCAGAATATTTCAACATATCTATCATCAATTGGTACATTTAGCATGAGAATGATAAATGGATAGATATCTGCGTATTAAAGCACTCGTAGCCCATGGGGGAAGACTTTGGTATCGGAAACTTTCTGGTTTCTGTTTGTAGTCCAAGTGGTATTGACCAATCACGTTTGAGCAGGCTGTGGTTGCTTACAGTCCAAGTAGAGATCAGAAGAGAAGGAACGCATACGCTGAAGTTGCAATCTACATTTCTTTATCTTAAAATTGTCAACTGACTAGTTGTGAAACAAATACACTTTGTCTCTCAACTCCATTCTTGCATCTGAAGTTGCTAATCAAACTTTAAATAATGAGCGGCGCACAGAAGAGGAAGTCTTGGCCCAGATATCCGTCATCCATTATCTGGATATCTGCTGGCTAAACTGGAACTCCTTAGAAATATCGGCTCTTTCCTCCAGAGGGTAAATCGCCGTCAGACCGATAGCCGATGGGTTCAGAGATTGCTAATCAATTAACTGTCCGAGCAGTTTAGGACTCTGGCTTCTGGACTGCACTTTGAGGCTAATTCGTTGGTTGAACTACTGGTTAGATGTTATTAATTGTTGTATCTGTTCTCCGTTTCATTTCCAAGTCAATTTACTGGTCAGGGGAGTTCATTGCCTGTGAAAACAGTTGTAAAGTGTCTTCTGTAGCTTCTGGAGCTTTATCAAGTCTGACTAAAGTCTGACATCACTGAGGTAACCTAGGGACTAAAACCCAAAGATATCTTCGCTTCTGCAGCATCGATTTTGGCGATTCTTTTGCCTGCGACTCTTTAATACAATGGGATTATGACAATTATTTGACTATTATGATCTAAATTAATTAAGGTTGGTAGGGGCACCATGGTGGCGAAGGGGTTCAGACAGTCCATGAAGGGAAAGGAAGCTTTGTTGCATGTTTTCACTCTCTTTGTTTCCCATCATATCTCTACTATCATATAATAAATGCATAAACCCAAAACACAGGTTGGTTGCAAACCCAACATGAATTTGATATATTAGACTTAAATCACATGCCCTAGACTACTAATTATTACACTGTACAAGGGCATGATTTCCACTGGGGATGGTGAATTTATTCACCCACCCCACCCTACTTTGATTTAATAAAAGTATCCAGCTGCCGAAATTCAGAGGAGAGAAGAGAAGAGTTGATCACCTTCAGTTGTTGCCATGCACGCCAGGTAATTAAGTTTGAGGAACAGAGATTTTTTTGCTCCAGATTCCACCTGTCAGGCAACACTGGCAACATACAGCTACAGGTTTCCTTTACCTTATTAGTGGAGGTTGTTGGGTTATTTGTGCAGTTTATATTCTGCAAAAAAGACACTAGAATGAAAACTGCAGAAATTATTATTGATATTAATTATTTGTATTGCTTATTTTGTTCTTGTTCTAAGTTTTGATTCTAATCTTGTTCTCTTCATTGTCTGCTTTATCTGACTGTACCAGTTGGAGTCGGCCTGAAGTCTAAAAATGTCCCTTTCTCATTACTGACTGAAACATGTGACTCCACCCTTAAAAACAACATTATTATTCATATACATCATATATAACATGATAGATAAGTGTCAGGTCTCTTCATTACACTAAAGGTACATACAGGACTAATGCAAATACAGATATTCTAAAGTAATTACATTTAATTACTTTGTTCTGCCACCATTATTATGGAAATGACAATTAACTGATTTCATTAAATCAGTTAATTGATTGATATGTGAGGTACAAACCCTAAGCCATGAAGAGGTGACACAGTGAACTTGGGATGACACATCTCAGAGAAGCGACCACACTGATCCAATTAAGACACAGACAGGAAAAACTGCTGAGACGTTTTCATTAGCTTCAGTCGCTTAGCTTCTGCTTGAGCATCAGAAATGTCTTTATCTCAAACACACAGATTCTGATTGATCCACGCTCTCGCTCTCTGTTGCAGTTTAACTTTGTCGGCAAACTCCTCGGGCCACGCGGGAACTCGTTAAAGAGACTACAGGAGGACACTCTCACAAAGATGTCAATTCTCGGAAAAGGATCCATGAGAGACAAAGAAAAGGTAACACTTCAGTCGCTTATTTCATTTTCTTTCCTTTCACTCTTTTACCTCCACAGCATTTTATTTTGGTCGGCTGCCATAAGTCTTTCACACGGTTTGAAGTGAAGGTGGTTTGGACCCAACTTTAAAGTTAAGAAAGAGACGTTTATGTAAGAGGTCCAACTAAACTTTGGATTTTCTGACAAACTAACACATTGACATACAGGAGACTGTGTGCTTCGACTCCAGTGTTCCTCAATGTTTCAAAAAGAACTTCAGACAACAGTTAAGCCTCATTAAATATCAGCTTCTTTATTTATGAAGTTGAAATGTATTACAGTAAGTGTATGTTCTCTTGGCCGCTGCTCCTTTACGTTGAAAGGAGCCAGTTGAGGTGGTTCATCTAGTAAGGATGCCACCTGGGCGCCTCCCTAGGGAGGTGTTCCAGGCACGTCCAGCTGGGAGGAGACCCCGGGGAAGACCCAGGACTCAGTGGAGAGATTATATCTCCTCACTGGGAACGCCTCGGGATCCCCCAGTCGGGGCTGGAGGATGTGGCCCGGAGAAGGGAAGATTGGGGTTCCTTACTGGAGCTGCTGCCCCCGCGACCTGACCCCGGATAATAGACGATGGATGGATGGATGGATGGATGGTATTTTCTCTTAATTGTTTATTCAATAAAAAGTGAAAAATGCCAATAAAATGTCTTGTTTGGTTTGATTCTGAAACCCAAAGATATTCAGTTTACTATCATAGAAAACTAAGATAACAAGAACATTTAAAAGGCTGGAACAAGTGAATTGTTATTAAAAATCCAACAGTTTCCAAACATTTCAGCTTTAACTCTCAGAAACATGATCACATGGAGAAATTGTCATTATTTAGAATTGTTTTTCTCTTCACTTTAACCTCAGCGCGATGTTTATCTCATTTGTCTCACAGATGTGAGCAGATCACCCCAGAAACTCAGACTGCATTTGATTGACAGCTCACGGGTCACACACGCTTTTGAAAAACAACTTCAACTTGAAAACAAATTTTCAGAAGTTTATGTAAATGTGAATGATCTTGGGGATCACCAAACACGCCTGACATCTTTCAAAGCCTGCTCTCTCATAATAAACAAAATACACACAATCACATCCCCGTACACAGAACAACACCGTCTAGATTCAAGGTTTTGTTTTAAGATAAGAACAATAAACTGATTAGAGCATGAATGGAAACTTTCTGGTAAAAAAAAAGGATGGATTTTTATGAAACGACTAAAACTTGAAATTTCAAACACAATCCTACTTTAATGGCTTCTCTCCTCCCTGATGATGCCACGACATAAAGACAGGATATAAATGTCTCTGACGGCGGCTCTTGTGCAGCACAATTGATCGCAGACTGGACTGGTTAACAGAGAATAAATCGACTTCACTTGGCTTGACTGCATCTTTCCTCTTCCTCTGTTTGTCAGAGGTGATTTGTTAGTGGCGATGATTCTCACTATCATACAGCACATTCGTTTTGATTACTGTGATCAATAGACTTTGATGGTCGACTCCGCTGGAGTACCTGAAGAAGAAGATCTGTCACACCGATGTGCTGACCTCAGCAGCTCCTACCTGTCTGCACAAACCCATTGTGGGATTTATGACAGACAGCTTTCTGTAGGGGACGCTCCACGTGGCGCTGCTTCTTCTTTGTTAGGCGAGGAAGGGGATGCACCTTTGCTTCAAAACTATCTTATCTTCCGCTGGTTGCTGAGTTTCTCTTTTCAGCATGTGTCATTATAGTTTCCAGCTCTTGAAATTCCTTGCGTAGGTCATGGTGCCGGGACACTGTGGAGCAAAGAGAGGAATCTACTTTCAAGACTTTGTCAAGCCATTGCAGAGGCACCATGTGAGGCGCTGCCACCTTTAAAGACACATTTATATTTATATTGATAAAATACAAACTGTACTTCTGGCTTGTACCAGGAGATAATGTTCCGTTTTCACCCTGCGGAAGACACTAAATGGGGACGAAATTGTAGTCCTTCTTCTCAGAAATATTCAGTATAATGACTGTTGGAGGATGAACGTTTACAATGTTCAGGACGTTCCCTTTAAAGCTCTGACACATGGCGGAGACGCTGCAAAGAGCTGGGATAATTGATAAAGTAGTTGCTGCTGCAGGACCTTGATCTCGTGTTGTGCAGAGACGCTGAACGAGACGAGCAGTCTGCGTCTGCGTCTGCCCGCCTGGTTATGGCCTCGGTTGTGCTGTCGCTGTCTGAGCAGGATGATGTAAAGGTGTCCGTGTCTCCGCGCCTCCTTCTCGTTAGCACCATGATTAACTCATCCATTTTCCTCCCTGGGACTTGGGCTCCAGCTTTAATTTTCCTGATAGACAAAACATTCACTTTGTCTGCAAGGCCGCCTCCGTCTGTGTAAGAACTGTCCTACACCAACACATCAACAGAGCGGCGTGTCCTCGCAAAGAAAAGTCTGTTATCATTCAAAGATGTAAGAATCATATTTAAATCACATTAACAAACATGTAAATAATGAGCGACACAGTTCAGTTAAACACGTCATTGTACCAGCTTACAATCTATTGACACGTAATGAGTCGATGCAATGTCAAGGTGTGTGTATGATATTATATTGACTCCCACTCCAGCAAACACTGTGTTTGAATTTGACAATAGTCCCTTACTGTCTGTGCCACTTTGTGCACAACGTAAAACCGTGTGTATGAAATAAATCCGATAAATGAGTCCGATCGCTCACACAGTCCTGACCGATCAGCTGACAAACAGACGGTTTCGACCACCGGCCGATTGATTTGTGCATCTCTATTGTTCTTTGTTCCTTCTTCTTCTTCTTCTTCTTCTTCTTCTTCTTCTTCTTCTTCTTCTTCTTCTTCTTCTTCTTCTTTTCCCTGAAGGTAATGATGGTGTTGAGTAGATTAGCCACAGTCTTACATACAGTAGGCTATGCAGGATTGTAAGTCTTCCTGTGTGCTAGCTAGTGTGGTTTCATTTCAATAATGGTATCGCAGTCAACGGCTCAATCTCTGGACTTTAACTGGCCGTTGAATGAAGAGCAGTGATTGGTCGGTAGAGGTAGACTAGCTGAGCTGAAGACATTGGCGATATAAACTGCTGCCAGACCATTTAGTGCTTTACAAACAACTGAAATAATATCCAAATCTATTCTGTATATGTCTGTTAACCAGTGAAAGGCAGATACAGTATGACCTCTCATGGCTCTGAGGAAGGTTGAGAAAGGTTTCCTCACAATAGTATAACAAGGCTGATGGAGCTGTGCAGTTCAGATCACAGCATGATAGCATTTGCCCCCATTATCCAGTGTCTGTCCTTAATTCCATTTGAATGTAAATGCTCGGAGCTTGACATTATTCTTTGCCCCTAAGCTCCATCTGCAGGAACTCCTGCGTCAAGAGCATTTTGGCTTTTCATAAGCAGATTTACAGAGGAGAAAAAAGTAAACAGGAGGAAGATGCTGCCAGTAGATATGAGAAACAGACAGCTGTAATCTCCCGCCGAGGGCTGCTTAGCTGCTCTGGGACTCTGCTGGATCACCGATGCTTCTTATCAGCGCTGGGGGAGGGTCCACTCTGCATGTTTGAAAACTGCTATTATATCTACAATATCATATGCAAATGATGTGGTCATACACACAGACTGGTTCCATACTAAATGAGATATCCACTAGGTATAACATTGACCCTTTGCACATGATGAATAGACCGTATAGATGGAGTAAAATAACCAATACTTTTTAAAAGAAAAGGAAGTCCTCAGATGACACCAGCTGGCTTTAGACCGGGTCGTCCGTTTGTTGGGCAGATGACAGTTAAAGCACTCGATAATGATTGTTTTTCACATCTTCTTTTTTCATGCAAATAAACCAAGGAGCACATGAAAGAGAAAAGGAGAGATGGATCGGCAAGCAGTCGTCTCTTTGTAACACCCTGCTTACACTCCCTGCTCGACACCGGCAGCTCCGTCAGCGCTGGTGCTATGCGCAAAGGAGCCCTCTGCTCGTAAAGCACAGATTTATGGGGGGAAATTAACATATCATTAACATATCACAGGCACTCTTAAAAGAAGGTTATTTATAATTAGGTGACATCAGAGACGCTGGTTTGGTGCTGGAGAGGCAAAAGAGGAAGAGGATTGGAAAGGCCCCGGAGAAGACTTGTTTTTCTTTTTTGTTGAGAAGGAGAAACTGGGACGGCAAACCTGTTGTTTCCTGTGTGTAATGTGGACATTTGGGGGTTTTACTGTCCTATTTCTCGCCATCAATAATATCATACTTCCCTGCTTCTGTCGCGCCTGACTGGCCTGTGCAACCCCTCACTGTTTACATGCTATACTGTGTTGCAGTCTAAATGAACTTCTGCAGAGAAGTCGGAACTAACTAAACAATGAATACAGGCTCCTTCAGCAGATACCCACACCTGATGTTTAACGCTAAACATCTGTAACGTTCTACAGGTTCCAGGTAGATGTTGGAACTCAAACACAGAATAACTTGGTATTTACTCCAGCTGGTGACGTGAGCTACTACTCAGTTTGTGTTGTTGAGTCAAATGCATGGAAATAGAGATGTGCAAAGTCTGGTGCAGCAGTTGTTCTGAACAGACTTTATCGGCAGTGTCAGCCACAACATGTCTGACCTGACAAGCTGATCCACATCCTGCAACCGGCATCATGTTTAGTGAACCTCCAGCGTATCCAGCGTCTCCTGCGTACAGTATTTTGACTTCATGTGTGTCGGTCAGTTCAGCACTTTGGTCCAGGCCATAATAACTGAGCAACTGTTGCAGGGGTTGTCATATGTAGCCCCCAGAGGACCTGCCCTTATAACTTTTGACTGTTTCTTGACATCCCCTTGAAGGTTGATATTTGTGGCTTTGCATGAAATATCTTCATTTGGTTAATGAGCAACTCCCTGAAATAACCTCTGACATTCCCACCAGTGCTTAATAACATGCTGAACTAAGACGACGGATACGGTCATTACAATACCGAACATATGTAATAGCAATTTAAATGTCTACTGTTTTAATTACATAAGTTTCCTATGTTAAACAAGCCAACTGCCATTTGATGCTAACATAGGAGTGTCGGTTAGATCAAACCAGGGCCAACTGCCATTTCATGTTAATACAAGACAGACGCATCCTGATTAGACTGATTAACTAACAAAAGACAGGACACAGCCAAATCCTGATCAAACTGATTAACTCACTGAGACAGAATATTGAGTGTATCACCCAATATTCTGTTTACTATTACCTTACAAGCATCAAAGGGCAGTTTGGCTCGGCCCCCTGTGGTTTTTTTCATCACCTCGTCCCCAAACCAAATTGTATAAAATGCCTATGTGTCTTCTTCCAACCTGTGCCCTTCCATAGACTACGCTGTATTCTGTGAAACTGGTGCCATTTGTGGCCACAAATAAATGCACAAAGACAACTCTGTCTCTATCACCATGTATTTGATTTTATATACATCTCTCCAGAGTAAAGCAGGAAAAATTCCACAACACATATCTGTGAATCGTTCACCGTCAACAACAAGGTGACCTTGAAGAGTGGATGCTGGTGGGTCTGTGAGGCTTCACCCTTCATACTGAAGGCAACCAAAAATGTTAGATGACTAAACCAAATTTAAACAATGACGCCGCTTGAAAGAAATGGGATTACAACAAATCTCTTCGTAATCCATCCAACATTTCCAACAGCCAATCTTCAGAAAGTGTCCGGGGATCACCAAAGGCATTAGGGTTCATCCCCCGAGGGACACGAATGACTGAAGCACAATCTGTGTCAATCCAAGTTGTAGATGTGGAGATATTTCACTGTTTTTAAGAATGCATTGTGACACGCTGGTGGTGCAAATGGGCAGGACAGGGATCAATAGATCTGCTTCCTTCAAAACATCAAGCAAATGATGAACGTTTGAAGATGGCAGGGTTGCATCTATCACAATTTAAACCATTTGTTTTAAGATTAATATATTTTTTTCCAGGGAAGGTTCCTTTAGAGTCCTATATTTCCAATATATATTATAAGTCCAATATTTTATTGTGTTTTCTGTTTTACTGAAAATGATTAAATTAGTCATTTGCTCAAAGTCAATCAATGCAAAATCCGAATACACCAAATTATTTATGTTATCTGACGACAATTATCAAACAAGATCTTACAATATTTTGCTGAACTGCTCTTGACACTTCTAATATAAACTTCTCGTTCCACATTAGGGATAAAAAAAAAAGTACGTTAGAACTGCAACGATTATTCGATTATTTGATTATTACCAACATAATCTATTAACCAAAGTCAAAAGTGCCTTTTGCAATTATGCACCAAAGCTATGAAACACTTTACCTGCAGACATTAGGGAGGCAAGCTCGCTCAATATGTAGGCAAAAGTAAGCTATCTTTTTACTTTAGCCTTTTAATAGTGATATTTTATATCTCTTTACTTTACAATGGTGATATTTTATATATTTTTATCTTAGCCTTTTAATGGTGAATTATTACTGGTTTCACATTGAATGTGTAAAGGTAACTAGGATACATTTTCAGTGTGTAATTTTGAAAAACTTGAGATCAGATAGACTGATTTACCACGGAAACAAGAGGAAGTTTCTCTGATAAACGTGTTTACATGTTCTTTACACAATTAGTGGAAAAGTGAAAGAATATATTGGAGAAGAACTGGCTTTAACCGATAGGTTTCATAAAACTTAACAAACAGGGGTTTGTTTATGAAGCGGGCTTTAACCAAGATTTTGCCAAAAGAATCTGCACTCACGGAGACGTCTGTGTTTTATACGTTAAAAGGTCAATAAAGAGATTGACGCTGTAAACGTAAATAATGTGTAGCAAAGGGAGTAAACCAGTTGAAGGGCCACAGGGGCCCATTGTTGATCTCATGCTTTCAACATATGGCTCTGATAGTTTAAAACATTTACAAGAATGGTGATGAATGTGGTTTTCCGACAGGAGGGTCGTTTAGTACGGAACAGATAGGGAAATGATTTCCAATGTTATTTTATACTATTTTATTTCTGCTATTGTTATAATGGTACTTCAGACTCATTTACATTTACACTGTGATTATTGTACTGTAAATTATCTTATTCTGTCTAATCTTGTACTACTTGTTATGTTTCTGCTTTGAAGCACTTTGGGCTGCAATTCTTGTATGAAAGATGCTATACAAATAAAGCTTATTATTATTATTATTATTAAAGCTTATTAACCGTTAAAATAATCTTTAATGCAAAAATGAAGGAACATGTTTTCAGCCTCTCAAAAATGAGGATTTCTTGCTTTTCTCTTTTTTATATCATATTAAAGTAAATCACATTGGACTCATTTTTCACTATTTTAACAATTGGTCTTGAATATAATTGCAAATTAATCAATAATAATATATATTTTTTTAAATAGTTAGTTGCAGCCCTAAACATAAAACACTTAAAACATCTCGTGAATCTGTATTGCACCCTGTCAAGTACATTCTTGCCTGACAGTTACTGAATTGATTTTAACAGAGCTACAGTGATCACAAAGATGAGATAGAATTCAAAAAGCAGAGCAGATATTATGATCAAGTGCGTGAGAGAGCATACTTTATCTGTACATTTGTAACGAGGACAGGCAGCTTTGTGAGGACAAAAGCAAATCGGTTAAATGTGACAGCCGCAGTAGAAAGGATTGTCGGGATTCGCAGACGCAACACGTTCACAAGAACCCGTATAAATATTTCCTGTCGGTCTTTTTTGTAACTCTCCAGCACCGAAGCATCAAACCTCATTATGTAAACACTCCCTGCAGTAAATCTACGCCGAAACACAGAAAGAATAAGATAAATGTTGCTGACTGTGAAAGCTGAGTCGCGCACTTTCCCTCGACAGAGGATATATGATACCAAACTTGTTTTTTTCCCGCCATCAGGAAGAAGAGCTGCGGCAGAGCGGCGAGGCCAAATATCAACACCTGAACGAAGACCTGCACGTCCTCATCGAGGTGTTCGCCCCGCCGGCTGAGGCCTACGTCAGAATGGGTCACGCTCTGGAGGAGATCAAGAAGTTTCTCATACCAGTATGTCCCCTTCTTTCTACACACACACACACACACACACACACACACACACACACACACACACACACACACACACACACACACACACACACACACACACACATGCCTTTCCCTTCTCCTCCTGAATCTCCTTCCAGCTGCTTTGTGCGCCTGACCGACTCATCTTCAGCCTGTCCACAACTGAAATGAATGAGTAACGCAGCAGCGACATCTTAGTGTGTGTTTGCAAAGCATCTGATTCGGTGTGTGTGATCCTAAGTGGGAAGTCGTGGGTACAACAGGAATAAAAGAGCACAGGAGGGGATCTCTGCGCGCGCCATACTCTCCTTGGCAGCAGCATGGAGCGTATTTACTCTTCCCCCATTCATTATGGATGATCTTTCCAATGCTCAGAGCTATGATGAGCTATCTCACCCTTAATTATTAGCAAACTCCGCCCCCAGCACCATCCCTGTTACCTCTTCCCACTCTCGTCATAAAACATATTTATTAACAGAGCAGACACATGACAATCATATCAATCGTTTTATGATTAAAGACTTGTTTTCATATTAATTGTGCCTTTTAATTCAGTGGCAAAAAACAACTGTGTAAGAAGATAAAGGCAAACGGGGTCCCAAAGATTTATCCGTGGGAGATCTGAAATGTTTGGCTGCCTCAGGAACAGCGGTCACGGCAGTACTGTAAAATACATTAATTAGATATTCCCGGGGCTGTAGCCCTGGAGATAAAGGATGGAATTGAATACAGTGTAATTGAAAGCCTGAGTCTATTGCTGTCTGTGTTTGTGTGTGTGTGTGTGTGTGTGTGTGTGTGAACACGCTGCCTCTCTGTATGCAGGATTACAATGATGAGATAAGACAGGCCCAGCTGCAGGAGCTCACGTACCTGAATGGCGGCTCGGAGGACGCCAAGGTGCCGTCGGTGAGGGGCAAGTCAGCCCCACGTGCAAGAGGGACACCTGTTCCAGGGCCTCCCAGGTAACCTTCCTCTGTGTGTGTGTGTGTGTGTGTGTGTGTGTGTGTGTGTGTGTGTGTGTGTGTGTGTGTGTGTGTGTGTGGTGTTCATGTGCACTTTAGTTCCACTGGGGAATGAGTATTATTTACAGTTAAGGAGCTACTGGAAGGCAGTTTTTTAATGGATTTGTACAGTATCCTGTTGTAATGGTGTCATTTAGGGTTACAGCACATTTACGCCTCTGTGTTGGAACAATATTATTATATATATATTGTGTTGTTTTGTGAATACAAGACATAGTTTTACAGTTTACAGTTTTTGTGGCCCTGTTTACTAAGTTTACTAGATGTGTCAAATGCAAATGTTGGCTGCAGTTCTCAATTACTTTGCAGCAACGTGCATGTATTAAATCTCGACCTACTGAGGCAGCATCTTACACACATTATTATTTAGTGCTGGAAATAATAACGTAGTGATATCGACTTGATGTTTACATTACAAAAATGTTTATTTCTCTTTAGAATGTAATATTTATGATTACTTATAATATTAATGCAACAGTAGACAATTAAACTCCCTGATGGATGAAAAAGAGATAAAAATACAACCACAACCAGCTGGTGTTACATGCATACAGTAGATATGTCACTGGAATAAATGACAGTACATACCATGGAATGCATTAAATATATCTCATCTTAAAAACAAAGCTGTGAAGTTGCATTCTGTACACAAACCTTGTCACATGTACACATTTAAGTTTTATGATCACAAGCCACAACTCGCTCTCTGATCTTTCATACAAAATAAATTAAATATGTTCATTATTTAATCTTGCTCTTATAGTATCAAAGTGAGTCATTGGTCTAACAGTGCATTGAAGTTCTCTGGATATTTGTTTAGCTGAGGTTTGTGAAATTTCTGTTGAATTAAGGTTTAGTCATGTTTTTTTAACAACAGTTTCTTTAGCTCCTCGTGCTTCAGGGGTTACCATTCAAACATGGTGATATATGGCCATACCGTACGCAAGGCGCTACATTGCAATTTGTTTTTTAATAGTATAAAGAACACACCACCATTATTAGTAAAAGTCTGAGTAAGAAAAAGTTAACTTTTTGTCTGCAATCAGAGCAATACTTTCTTACACACCCAGTTTTCACAAGGGGATAATTTTATCCACCGAACTGAAGAATAGATAATCAACCTTTGGATGCACGTCTCCCCCTATTATTTGTGTAATCCTCCCTTAAATACATATGCAGCTCCAAGGGCACGCTGAGAGCGCAGACCTCCACCAAGGCCATGAGTGAAAACACATGCATGTGTCTGCCACGTGATTCAAACACATCCCAAATGAAATGGGTTCCTCCTTCGCCCATGCTACACCTTTCCACCAAGCGTCATGAAGAAGTGGACCAGTAATCACAATAATAATCCTGTTGACGGACAAACAAAACAATAAACCGAAGCGAAAACATGATACATACTGATATACCATTATTCTAAAAGGACATACTGGAAGAGCACTTAGAACAAGCAGAACAAAGGATTCCTGTTTAAAGGGATGGGTTATCTCTCCCTAGAAGTTATCATATTCTTCAAAAATGAATGGCAGCAATGAATAGCTTCTTCAGACGGCAGAAAAATGAGCCCTGATATTTCCAACTATGCTGACTGTGTGCAGACCTCAGCAGGAACTACAAAAAAGAGGCAGAAACCATAGATGATTGGCATAAACTACAAACCAAAGCACTGCTGCTTTAATTCACAGTTGCACTGTGCCCATAGCTGCTTATTTACTGAATGTGCCAGAATGTTTTATGTGCACCAAAGGAAACCAAGAGAGCCAAAACATCTCAAGCTAGTGGCGAGTCCAGCGTTCTCTGGACGGAGCCTTCAATAAAGCTCAGAGAAAGTTTAATCAGAAGGACTATCTCCCTCTTTCATGATCACTCACTCCCAGCCACACCTCTTGGCTTCTATCCATTCATGTATTTTACTCCTTCCCCATTATCCTACTATTCCATCTAAAATGATCTTTCCTTGTTCATTTCATCGAATAAAGTAAGTCCAAAGGGAACATGTCCTCTCTGTTACCCACACGGTATGCTGTATTCTATTTGTAGGGTGTCTTTGTTGACACGTTACGGCACATATGAACTAACTGTAACCTTTCTCTCCTCTCTGCTGCACATGTTGTTTAAAGATGTAATCCTGATAGCTTACCTTGGATCAGACCAACATTCCCTTTAAACTCTATCAAGTTATTTCTTGACACAGTATGGCACAGCTTGTTAATTGAATGCAAACTAAAGACAATTCTATGCTATCAGCCTCGCTTGAAAATGAAATCCTTGCTATAAAATAAAAGACTGAACAAATGTGCATGTGTCTACCAGGCCAGCAGACCCCTTATCTTCTCTTTTTAGTTATAAACCTTCAGATTTCAGTCCTGGTTGGTTTGGCAACACCTGTGGTTCCTGGTAGTAACAGTAATACGCCAGCTCCCTGAACTCTGAACGCAGCACGCAGTCCGTTAGCTACTACTCAGAAATACAACAGAAGAGCCACTAACGTCCATCTCTGTCTGTTTACAGTGCAGCCAAACAAACACATTGTTTTAATAAAGATGTCCTTCAGTAATTGGTGTTTTTCATCATGCGATGAGCAACTGCAGGCTGATTTCATGCTGCACACGGTGCAAGCAGACGTAGTAGCACAGTATAGTTCTGTGGCTGCTCCTTATTTTTCCTGACCTCACACGGCAGCTGGATTCTTGTGAGATTACGCTGGAATCGCAGGATTACAAGATCGCACAAAAATCCATCTCGTCAGGCTTCACGTAATGGATTTTTTGTCCGAACCATAGGGATTCGGACCAGTAAGCGTCCTGTGAGGAGCTCCTGGTCTATGGGCGGGGCCTAGGTGTGCGTGTGTGATGACACAGAGGACTGTTTCAGTTCCTAAAGAGGTCAGAGTCGATGCTGCAACAGCATCAGTTATATCAGGTCTTCTCCCGACCGGTGGTGACGGACAGATGGTTCATCCAATTACCTGCCGTGCACTTTTTGAAAGTACCTGCCCTTTTCCAAACACTTTCCAATGACGGCTTCTCAGATGGTTCTGTGTAACAAACCATCTGGCACGTCAGATTACATTGTTCCAATGTGATTATTTTAGCAGTATAAAAGCAGCAGAGAGGCAGAACTGAGTACACTTACAATATCTGTTTATTTATCGCAAGTAATATCGTTAAACTTTCATTTGGGAAAATATGGAGCTTCTGAGTCTGTCCTCTGTTCTTCTCAGACAAATTATTTAAGCAGGTAAAATTTGGCGATGATAAGAGTTTGCTGCCATATTTTAGCCAAGATTGATGCTTTAAAAGGTCCAGTGTGGCCATTCAGTGATCAAGTACCCTTTAATAAAAAAGCATAAAGCTAGTAAATAGCGTCTGGTGCTACACAGTGATGCAATGTTAGGGGTCCATAAACATAAGCAAAGCAAAGCCACATTTGCATAAAAGCCTTTATATGCAAATGATCCCCAGTAGATGCTTTCCTCTGTACTATCCCTGTGAACTCACACTAATTCCAGCTCCTCTGAGACCTCATAAGACTACAAATAAAAATAATCATGGCCATTAGAACATTTTAAGGTTCTTTGCGTCGACGCTGTGCTTAACAAGAGAAGAGTTGTGTTGTTTCTTCTCTGTGTTTGTAAAATAAAACACACTTTATCATGATTTGAGATAAACCAGGTCACAACGGCTGTTTGTCACAATATAATTGGTTGTTTTAAATGACACTGTAATTAGAATCTACAATCCCTAATTTGAGTGTAATAACACAGCATCCCCACAGGCTCTAAACAGGAAGGACTTCTACATATTCACACTCGCATGTGCTCACTTTGGATTGATACCGCTGCTCTGGATGGACACTTTGTCGCTGTCACATTTTCCTCTTTGACTGGAAAGAGGATTTGATGAAGGGGAATCCACTCTTTTATCCTCCACTGTCCCTGTTTCAGACTCCTCTTTCTTTTCCTCCTCACCCCAAATCTGTGATGTTCCACCTTTTAAAGAACACAGAAATGGAAAGCATAGAAAGAAAATGACCCGGAGAGTCACCTTGGTGATTTTCTGCTGCTGCTTCAGATCAGTTAACTGCTTTTAAAAGAAAGCTCAGTCGCTGTAAAAAGCTCAAACAACACGTTACCAAACCACAAGGTCAGGCTGCCTTTGATTTCCAACAGAGCAGCTCGACTTTGCTTCCATCTTGATTACAGCGCAGGTTGCACTCTGGTTCTGTGTTAATTCATCTAGATGACTGTAAACATCAGTACCTCACTGTAGCTACTTCACAGCAGAGCTTTATGGGAGTCATGCTAATATAAAAAAGGTAGAAACAAAACTCTAATCTTGCTCCACAATGTCCTAAACAGGTTTTTGTGCCACTTCCCCAGAGACCAAATGCAAGACTTTATTTCAAGAAAGCATCCATCACTGAACAGGCAGAAATACACGTTTTGTCATCTTTATTTTCCTTAATAAACAGAAAAGCAATTCAGCCACAAGACACGCTGTGTTTTGAGTAATGGACGCGACTCACTTTTTCTCGACTGGAGGAATTTGCCCTCCACCCTCGCTGTTCCGCTGCCTCCACCTACACAAATAAGCTGCCACTAAATGTATCAAATTCAGCGCTACGGTTGAACCACGTAATTCTGGCCTGATTTAGGAAATCACTAACTGGAATGGAAGTAGACGAGGCAGCTCGACTCCAAACATAATATATTACAGCACCTCATCATAAAGACCTGGGATGCAGTGCACATATCATATCGATCATATATAACACTGTCCTGGTAATATTATCTTCCCAGACTAAAATGAACATGTTTAGAAAGACGATAGACCTGATCCATCCAAACGATGTACACATATCCATTCCTCCAATAACTCACAGCATGTATCACATTCTCCTCAGAAAAGATAATAAGCCAGAAGAAATTAACTGTTTCATCTAAACCTGTGCGGATGTTTGTGTCTCGTGTCAGGACTCGAGGAGGAGTCCCTCCGCTGCATGCGGCGGTGCCCCGAGGAGCAGCACCCAGAGGAGCCCCACCCAGTCGGCCTCCATCTTCCAGAGGGAGGGGGGTTCAGAGAGCCAGAGGCGCCCCCCCAACCGTCGGATACCGGCCGGCTCCTCCCATAGTTCAGGAAACATATGGCGAATATGTGAGTATATTAAAACTCTGTCACACGGAAATGCTTTTCTCTGTTTTTGGATTTGGATGCAATTAAATGGACTGGCAACAAATTTTAAACTATTTTATGGCATTCTTATAGACAAAGTGATCCGTGCATCTTTTATATCCTTCAGGCATCAACAGTGATGTTTGTTTTAGGATAATTACATCCAATAAAAAAGCTTTTAAGGGTCAGGTGCATTCTGGTGTTCTAAAAAGCGTCTATTAGCTACCTTTATTTGTCCAGCTTTGTCGTCCTTTATCTGTAAGTACGAGAGAAATGCAAATCCCTTGTATGAGCACACATACTTGGCCATTGAGGTTGATAATGAACAACATGTTAGTTATTGTAGATTGGCCTGCTGATTTGGCCCACTCACCATCATAGTCAGCGGTTGCAGCAGCATAATGCTACAAAGTGAACAACCAATCCATGTTGATATCAGCAGGAGGAGAGCTAGTTAACGTTAGCCATTAGCAGCCGGTGGTCAGCACAGTCCTTCTTGGCTATAACGGAGCTAACAGCTAACAGCTAACAGCTAACAGCTAACGATAACGGAGTGAGGTTCCATTGAGTCACATAATGATGCGTTCAAGCTCTAGTCAGTAAAAATGAGCATTGTGTGACGATACATTATAACTCTATGATGACATGTTCAAACGTAATTTTGTAAAATGTTTTTGGCTTAAAACTTGATATTTCACATCAATATAAAATACATAACATAGAGGAAATTATGATTATGATAATCCAAAACACCAGCTCATGAATGCAAAACTATCTACATGACTGCATACCACTGCATGTGAGAAATTATTAATTTATGCTTTGGGTGAACTCGCCCTTAAAAGATGCCAATTTCAGCACAAAATATGCGAAGCTGCTTAAATATCAGTCTTTATGAATTGAATGTCATATTTAGTTTGTTTATTCTAGCTACATAATCTGTTAGCATAAAGAGTGAGTTTGTTATTGTAGCCATTATTGTGATTTGGTCTTGTAGCTTACCTGCACAGCCTAATGGGAACCTGGCTGTAATATCAACAGCTGCCACAGATGAATATATTAGGCTTAGAGTCAGACTCTTTGTTCATTTGCCAAGAGAGTCTCCTGCCGCACTGTCAAGGCAAGCTCCCCTGGGACTTCAGCATCAACATTGCATATTTAGCAGATAGGAGGAGAGAGAAGGTGGCCCACATTGGAAAATTGCCAAAGCAGCCCATACCTAACCACATCTGACAGGTTTATTCAGAGGTTGCAATTCAAATGTGTGGAGGTCGTAGAGAATGACTCCTGGACCAGCTGTTTCCCATCATTGTCACAGTTGTAAACTGCATCCCCCGACACCTGCACCTGTGTATCTGGGTGGAGAAAAAAGAAACTCCCAACATCTGCCGGATGATAAATCTAACCACATCGCAGCAAATTAGAGGCTGAATGAGTTTGACTCTGTATTATCTGAATACATCACCATCCCAGGACAAGTGCTCTCCGCCGGCTGCTGACAAATAGGCTCTTGTGTTCATCAATGAAATGACAAAGAGATATTTGTTGCCTTCATTTATCACAGCTTAACATTCGCTCTTATGCATGTTCACATCCTTTTATTTTTGCTGCGCGGCATCGCCATGGGCAACAACATTTGTTCAGCTCGAGGCGCTTACTTCCGCTCTCTTGTTCACACTAAGAGCACCAGACCTGGGTTACCTTTTGGTGATACGTTACAGAATCTTTTTCTGGATGTTTTGTGGGTTTACATAATATTCCTCTGTTAAAACTCATGTTTGTATCAAATTACTCCAAATCCAATTGTTACCAAACAAAATGAAATGCTATTATGCTGTGATCCAGTCTTGGCAGCCCCATCAATCTTGAATAGTTACTATGATTGCAGCCAAATCTCATTTTATGTAATTAATTAGGTGCATTGAGAGTTCTGTCTTACCTGCTGCTAATCCCATTGGAGAACAATTACACATGATGTAATTCTCATTTCAGGAACAAGGCTGCATGTCATCTTTTTTTGTGCTATTTCAACTGTTGCCAACATGAAATCAGAGGAGGCTAATCAAAGTAGAAGAACTTCGCTTTCATGCTAAATCTAGAGCTATGTGTAAGTGTGTTTGTTTTGTTCACACCGAAGCTTAATTCCTCTGGGTGAGAAGACCAAGAAATGTGCAATGTATGTGGGTTGGTATTGTTTGTGTTAAATCCTCCAGGTACAGTAATTCGTTCTGAGCATTGTGGGTCCTCAATGACTGTTGTGGCGTTAAAAAAAACAACCATCCCCCTCTCTGCATGTCCAGCCCTGCTGAGAGCCAAGCATTGTTAATTTAATTGTGTGCTCTCTGGCACTACACTTGTAGCCTTTTTAATCTAAATTAGGTGTAATGGTTAAGAAATACACTAATAAAGAAGCTGCATCCATCTGGTGTGGCAGGCATGACCAGGCATGAAGATACGATTTAAACCTACACACATGGGAAACTAAAAACATGAACATTTATGAATTTGTTTTTGTCGGTCAACCAACCACTTTGATGGTTTTCCATAAAATGTGGTAGATAGATGCATGATGCCCAGAGAAGGATTCCTCATGACGTTGGTGATCTCTGCCCTTCCATTTTGCACCACCAGCTGGTCAGCGAGAACATATCTACAAAACTAATCATATTCCTATCGGCCTCTGCTGCACTAAACTTTGATATTGAACTTTAAATATTATACTCGCTAAGCATCAGTGTAACATTGCTGTCATTGTGAGCATGTTAGCCTGCGCCTCACATAGTGGCCGTGAACTCTTAGCTCTTTATCTTATGGAGGGACAAGCGGGACCATCAATACATAAAGAATGTCAGACGTGATGAAATGATGATGATTTACATGGCCACCTCACTGGATATGGATATTCTGTGCAGGTTTTACATTTTCTCACACTTCCTGCATGACTCCAAAAAGGATTAAGGCCCTGTCACACAGTGCCGTATGGCAGAAACGTGTGCTGGTGCATATGAAAATGAGCATATACAACATATATGAACGTACACAGAGCCTATTGATAGCGTATCACGTACTTATACAAAGTGAATGGCCAACGTATTCGACGATTGCCCAACAGATGCATAACGCATTCCTAGCGTATTCCTTCGCCGTGTGGCGGAAACGTATGCCGGCGTATACGGACTATCGGCAATACGCTGGTGTACGTTGGTAAACGCTGAGGTCGTGAAAAGTATTTTGAGCATGTTCAAAAAAAAAAAAAAGATTTGTTGGGCATTCGTCAAATACGTTGGCCATTCGTTTTGTATAAGTACGTGATACGCTATCAATAGGCTCTGTATACGTTCATATACGTTATATATGCTAATTTTCATATGCGCCAGCATACGTTTCTGCCATACGGCACTGTGTGACAGGACCTTAAGCAAGAGCAATTATAAGAGGCAGTGATGTTAAATTTTGTTTTCCAGTGCCGATGTGTCTGCAGGGTTAAGTTGTTAATGACATGAACTCTCATGATAATACTTGACAGATGTGAATATGCTTTATTTAAAACTTACATCAGAAGATCAAAACCAAAACGTAGTAAAGTAACAGTACGGAGAGCTAAGACATTCGTCAAGTGTAACACAGCAGGGTAGTGATACTTCGACTTGATGCATGGGCCAACTTTTTGCCGTGCTCGATCTGATAGCTTGAGTAGTATTTCTCCCCCTGCAGCGGAAAAGCTTCAGCAAATTCCAGCCTGTTCAGCGTTCTGAAATACGCTGGCAAGAAGATCTGAATAAATGACACACAGCTTTTAGAAACTTTGAGACCGTGACAGATGACCGAGGGTTACAGATACTTGATTATTTGTTTTCTTTGAACTATATCACCGGGTCCTTTTCTTGCTATTATTGTGAAGACGTTAAGAGCGGTGTGTGGCACAGCTGTGCGGAGGCGAGACTTTTTTTTTCTTTGAACAGATGGTATTGTACTAATGTCATCTGGGAGGAACAAGGTTTTTCTTCTTTTGATCGGCTTCATTTTTTTCGCTTTGTTGTTTGCATTTGTGACACCTTTTGGGTCTCAGCTCAGGCCAACGCAGAATAAACATGTGTCTGCAAAGTTCATAAGGTTAGGACAGTGTGTTGAATTCATTGGTATGTACTACAGTGTGCAGGGAACAAATCCAGCGCCTGAAAAGCCTGCTCTGGGTGTCAGAGGCATCCTATCTGTTACAGTGGTATTGTAGAGCACAGTGGAGCGGCTGTGATACTACTGTTGAACATGCAGAGCCAGGCCCTCTGTTAGTCTTCAGTGGCCTCAGAGGCCAGTCCTTATCTCTTAACAACACGCCTCTCAGCCATCCACTGGCATACAAATGAAAGAGTCACTTAGGGGCTGCTCTCTCTCCCCCCTCTCTGTCTCCACTCCCCCCAACCTCTCACTGTCACACTAATCCTGTTTAGTGTTGGAAACATAGCGTTGTCGCAGTATTGTCGTGCTATTGTGCTCTCCAAGATATTTTTTGAGTAAATGGTATATCAATACCAACACATCGGCTATTATAATAGCTTCAATCACACCATCATCACAGCCTGCTTTCCATTTTAAAGCTGTTTTTCCTCATGTCAGACACCAAAGAAAAGAGTAATTTTCAATGTGCCAGAGTAATTTATAAACCGAGCATGTTTCTCCTCTCAGCTTGCTTGTAAATCAATTATAGAGTAGCTGCTCTAATAAATGGCAATAACATGCCATTGTTAAAGTTTAATATGGTCCTTAATACCAGACAATGTTGTCCAATGTGAGTGGACTGCACCTAGAGAGAGTCGCCTTTGAGACAAGAAGAGGACTCCGTTAACTCTAATGGAACATGGCTTGTGCTTTAAATTAATCAGGGTATCTATCTCGGACCTACTCTGCTAACACTGTGTATGGTCTGCATCAGATACAATTAGGGGTGTCAACGTTCTCCAAATCCACGATTTGATTTGACTTTTAATATTAGGGTTATGGTTTGATAAAATTTTCAATTTGCTATGCCATTGTTATGACTATGAAGACTTGATTCTCAAAGATCAACAGATTATTGATTTTTTGCCATCATCTACATTTTTTTATTTTGCTTTAAAAGGATAGGCTACATGGTATCAAATGTTATACAAACACCATTTTTTGTATGTACCACACTAAGGCCACGGTAAACTGCGCTGTGTCGTCTTTGAGCCTTAGGCTTCTGTTAACTGCGCTTTGTTGTCTTTGAGCTGCAAGCTTCTGTTGACTGTGCCATGTCGTCTTTGAGCTGCTAGCTTATGTTAACTGCGCGGTGTCGTCTTTGAGCCGCAGGCTTTTGTTAACTGCGCCGCTCAGCTGTCTTTGAGCCGCATGCTTCTGTTAACTGCGCTGTGTCGTCTTTGAGCCGCAGGCTTTTGTTAACTGCGCCGCTCAGCTGTCTTTGAGCCGCATGCTTCTGTTAACTGCGCTGTGTCGTCTTTGAGCCGCATGCTTCTGTTAACTGTCCTGTGTTATCTGTGAGCTGTAAACTTGTGTGAGTTTTGTTTTTTTCTTCATATGCTCGCAAGTAGGCGGGGTGGAGTGGAAAACAAGTGGAGGAAATAGATAAAGACAAAGGCAGAACACAGTTTAATACAATTCTATGTTTTACCTAACCCTCTAACTTTCATCTAGGCCAACAATTTAGCCAGAATACAAACTTTTTCAAAAGAAAATCTAAGTGCCATGAAATTACTGAGCACATGAATGCTCCCCAGAGGATCAACCTTTTGCATTTACAACCATTTATACAGTGGCCCTTAGGCCAAACTGTCACTTGTGCTTGACAGATTTTCTTCTAATTAATTTGGCTGATCGGGGATGATTTTTTTTTTAATTGAACGCCCCTTAGGTGTTCCTCCTGGCAACATCATCATATTGTTAGTTATTTCATCACACCTTATTACTGTGATGTGTAATTAGGCATAACTACAGCCTTTAGGGTTCTCGAGCAGGCCTTTTGAACATCAGGCGCTGGTAAATCAGCCAGGATTGACATTTTTTCTTGATTTTTCAGTGTGTCGTAATCTCATGATATCAGCCTTGTTTTGGGTGTTGGTATGTTTTGAATTTTCAGCTGATATTTATATTACAAATCACACATTTGTCTCAGGGGGCTATAGTCGGGGTTACTGAAGCTGGACTCAAATGCAGACGCTGGGACAAGCAGGTGGGAAAAAGAGGCTCCGGGGATAAGAGCTTGCTGGATGAGTAGATGAGACTGGCAGGTTCTCCTCGAGAGTTGAGAGCAGGCGTTAGTGGAAGTAAGCAAGCAGGCAACAAGGCAAACCGACTTACAGGCAGCAAACTGTCAAAAACACTAGTAAAGGCGCTGGAACCGCAGCACATAGACAAACCATATATGGCAGCTATCCGGCAGAGACTGGCTGTTGGAGCAAGGTTTTAAGTAGTGACATGCATTTAAGGGAAATGACTGCATACAGATAGAGAGAGATAGAGAAAGGAGGAAGAAAGAGGTGTAAGTCCCCCGGCAGTCTAAGCCTATAGCAGCATAACTAGGGGCTGGTCCAAGGCAAGCCTGAGCCAGACCTAACTACAAGCTTTACCAAAGAGGAAAGTCTTTAGCCTGCTCTTAAATGTGGAGATGGTGTCTGCCTACCAAACACAAACTAGAAGCTGGTTCCACAGGAGAGGAGCTTGATAGCTGAAGGCTCTGGCTCCCATTGTACTCTTAGAGACTCTAGGAACCACAAGTAACCCTGCAGTCTGAGTGTGCAATGCTCTAGTTGGTTTATAAGGTACGATGAGCTCTTTAAGATATGCTGGAGCCTGACCATTAATGACTTTAGATCAGGAGAAGGATTTTAAATTCTATTCTGGATTGCATGGACTAGTCTCAGACAGGACGTGCCCTATTTTTTAAATCTTATGTGGATGAAAGTACTGTAGAGAAAGTGAAATTGAGAGACTGAGTTCCTAGAGATTTTATATAATATTTTTATATTATATGGGCACTAGGAATTTATGAATGAACTAGTAAAAAGCATGTCAAGGTAAAGTCACAAAACTCTATACCAATGTTCCTACAGGATTATATTACTTGACATGAGAAGCTAAAATATTGTAATCTGTCTTTAACATATAACAATAAAAATAATACTATTAATAATAATATTTTGAGCGTAATGTTGCCAAAGCTACAGGTTTCTAATGGTGAGGGAAATTACATCTTAAATTGTATTAACACATCCCCTGCTGCCTTCATAACATAGGATTATATTAACTAAAATAAAATCTCATTTAATATATATTTCTTATGCAGAAGGAAATTAAATGCATGCTGGGCCTCAACGGTGAACTGAAACTTGCACCACCAGTCTGAAATGACGTTGTAATAAACTTTGATAAAAGTTTATTATATCAGTGTCTTATATGACGCAGCTCATTATTTTAACCAATCACATGTCTGTTTCTCACATCGCATTATAAAACTCCGCAGCCAAGATGTGTAGTCCCGATACTTTATTGATTTCTAAAGTTCACTTTCCATTTATATTCCTGCTGTAGTCGAAGCTTCATGTCTGGCAGCTAATTGTTGATTGATTTTGAGATAATGAACTATACTAGATTCATACATAGTTTCTGTATTAGAAGTCATGTTTCATAGATGAGCTTTTGAAACCAAGATTTGTGTGACAGAAGTATTTTGTGTTTTTATTATGTGTCCAAATGGCAAGCACAGATATAAGAATCTGTGGTCAGTATGACATAACCAGTTGACACTGTTGACTGTTCATCTCGTGCAGGCTTTGACTATCCTCGTGTTTTTATACTCAAAGGAAAGAATGTTACTCGACTGAACTGCGGCTGCTTGCACAAATACAGCTACATGGTTTTACTTTTTGTCCTCCTGTCGAGATTCTTATCATTCAATATTCATAGCCACGCTTGTTTATTCCCGCCTGCAATAAGTCCCTTATAATAGAGACAACTTTTAAATAGATTGAAATAGAATGATCCCCAGAGTTTAGAGACAAAAACAGGCGTGTTTCTGACAAAAACAGAGACATTTCGATTCCAAATGGGATGACATGTCTAGCAATGCACAAACTCTACTTCAGCAGGCGCCGTTTAGTTAAAGCTATTTCAGCTTCAAATACTTTAGTTGTGGCTTTGAACGTTTTCGCTTAGTTTTTTGTTGTTTTTTCACCACTTTGAAATGCTGAAGTATTAACAATTCATATTCAATGTTTTTTATGTATTAGTCGCTATTTTTTCCTCACCTTCAACTTTAGCAGAACCAACTTCTAGCTAAAGCCAGCTAAAAGCTACTTCTATGAAACATATTGCATTTCCAAAGATCAAACGTTTGGACATGAGATTGGTTGACTCAGTCTACAAACTTCAGTTTCATAATCTCAGACATATTCTAGATTACGGCCTGCGTCCTATGTCAGATCATTCCTCAGAATTAAAGTGA
Source organism: Cottoperca gobio (assembly GCF_900634415.1). Classification (NCBI taxonomy): domain Eukaryota; kingdom Metazoa; phylum Chordata; class Actinopteri; order Perciformes; family Bovichtidae; genus Cottoperca; species Cottoperca gobio. The sequence goes on from NC_041365.1 coordinate 19,789,031, forward strand.
TCATTGTAAATATCCATTAAGCAGATCCTGAATATTATTTAATCCATGCTGTTACTGTTTATTGATCATTAAAGTGTCTGTACTAATTATCCAGTGTGTAATAAAATTAATTGTTTGCAAAGTAATCATGGCATACTGCTAATTGTTGTTGGAAAAACAAGTGTTTTCCTCCAGACGGTGGTCTGTGTCTTGAGATCAGTGACATAAACTCGAGGACGGGCTGCACTGACAGAAGGTCCTAAACACTGCAAGTATATGAAATGTCCCTTGAGGTGTCCAGCGTTAACCCTGGCACACACAACAACCCTAACACACAAGTGCATAGCACTCGCTGAGTTTAGTTTAAGGTAGCCCACTCTTCAGAGCAATGAAGTATTAACCTTACCCTAACACAACACCACCTCACACCTAAACAACAGAATGGATTGTTTGCCAATGACTCACAAAATGATGCATGACCGTTGGTGAGTAACAGCGATAGGCGCACATTGTGAAACGGTCTCCATTTTAAATGAATTCAAACGAAACTACCTTACATACCTTACATACATAATTATGTATCATACGTGACTTAAGTCACATTTCACAAGGGACACAAACACCGGTCTCCTGGGAGAACGTCTTGTGTTTATTTGACACATCCATCCACCCCAACCTCTTCCCTACACACACTTTTGCTCTTTGTACTACGTTACCTGATTCCCTTCTTTGCTCCCGTCATAATAACAATAAAAGTAAATATGGGTCGTAATAAACTGCTTGCACGGACGACCTATTCGGGTGTTTTTAGGGGAGGACGATCTGAAATTGGAGCAGTATAACCTTCACAATGGTAGTTTTTATTGTATGCATTAAATTTGGCAAACATGTATTATTTGCGATTCATTATTGTATTTGTATATATATCATATTAAGCGTTTCAAAGGTTTCCTCCTCTTATTGTTTGTTAGGTTTCCTTCTCGAGCCTGTTCCCTCCAGAAATCATGTCCACAATCTTCTTCCACTTTGTCACTTATAAATATTAACATTGTTTTTACTTGTACATTTTCAGTGTCGTGAGGATTATCTTTGACAAAAAAACTAATCAAACATTTTAAAGGAATTATTTCCTCGTTAGTGTTTCATTAGGCAGAAAAGGGCGTTGATGGGATGTTGCAAATCAAAGCCTACAGTTTGAACTGCCTGTTGAAAAGTTCCTTTAATTACATCCCTTTGGACAAAAATCACAGAACTGCGGCTTTTACTGTATTTAAAAGGCGTTCAAGGAGTTTAATATTGTAAAAAGTACAGTTGTTGACTAAACTTAGTCGTAGCATTAGCATGGGGAATTGTTGACTTTGGAAAAGCTCTTGTAAGTGCAGAATTACAAATGCGAGATGGGACTTGAATTCCCCCTCGAGCAACCTCTAGACAAATAAAAGGGCCTTCACAAAAACCAACAGACCTCCCTATCGCACCACAAACAACAAAATAAATACAAACAACTCTTGAAAGCCACCCTATGGGATGACCAAGGAGAGTTTTGAGCAAAATAAAGTGATTCCTAAAATGTACCTGTCAGGTTTTCTCCCCACAGTGTAAACAGATGTATGTACGCAGCTGTTGCACCAAATAGTTTACCCATAAACAAGGAAGTATTGTTGAGAGTCATATGCAGTTCCTTCACACGTACTTCGTTTCTGGAGGATTAAAGATAAAAGCATCAATTCAAATGCTGTCATTTGGGCAAATACATGTTTCTAATAAGGAATTAGGGCCTTAATAATACCATGGGTGTGATGAGCATTTTCTTCTGCTGCTAAATCTCACAGACGTTCATTTCAAGCATGCAAATCAGGGGCAGATGGAATTAGCCAATAAGTGTGTGGGGGATGAGAGATGTGTCGCTAGGGGTCGACGCCTTTTGTGGAACATAAGTCCCATTTATCCCAAATTAGGACGGGTGCAGCACTGGTTCACTTTGAAGTTCTTCTTGGCGGGAGCCTGGGTGGAGTGCAGACGCAGCGACTGGGGCAGATTTCTGGAGCACAAACAGATGTTCAAGGCTCATCCTTTGAGGTGGTGATGAAACGTTGCCACAGCGAGAGTCTTCACATCCCACTGTCAGTCAGTTGACACAGAGACAAGGGCAGGGCTGCCGTTCCTACTTTAATAGTCCTGCATACGGACTGTTAAACCAACTGCAGCACGTCGAGCAGTGTGACCTATATCAGCGCTAAGTTGAAAAGCTTCACTGCATCGCGATTTGTTGTTAAAGAAACTAACCCTGTAAGCATTTGATGGATAGTAAAACATGTCCACAATAGGATACCATGGTTTGGTTAAAGATGCTGACGTTGTTGTAAACTAATGTCAGGTCAAAATTTGACCAGAACAGAACAGCACACAGCAGCTCTTATCCAACATCTACCTTCTCAACCTATCCGCTCTTGCAACAGGTCTTATCTTATCAACATCTCTTCAAAGTCAAAACGCTTGCCGTGATTCTTCCTGATCTGCATCTCATCTAACTGCTTTCATTTTGTCTCTGTTACTTCAGGAATATGACGACGGCTACGGAACAGCTTATGATGACCAAGGATATGAATCGTATGACAACAACTACAGTAATCAAGGACAGAAGTAAGTTCTGCTGCTTTTTCCACATCGTATCTACCAGCCTGGTATTCCTTTGAATTATGTTCGTATTGGACATTTGTACGGTTTACAATGCCAGTGCCAGAAGAGGAGGCAGCCACTCTTATGTTGTAAAAGTAACGTATGGATTAACTATGTGTAATGAGTCACTTCTAGTAAACCGGAAAAGAAAATGGTCACTTGACTTGTACAGGTCCCCCTCAGCTATACTGAGCATTTTAGCGTCCTGTCTTGCAGGACTGTTGCATTAGCCTGCGTTAGTTTTATCTAGTAAAGTGGCAACTAAGTGTACTCATGAGGAATAAATCCAGAATCCAAACTGGGTTATCATGTTATCGTACTCTTGAGAGTCTAGAGTTCATACCAGGGCAACAACATGACGGTGACAGGACTCACAAACAGAACATTGGTTGTATTTATGTCAATCCAAGTCTAAAATATAAGTTTATGAGCAACATCTGAGAGCAGCGATAGTGCTGCAGTCTGGCCATTAGGGTTAGAGTAAATTTCATATGAGGATAAATTGTATTTTTGGGTTCAGAACATCTGGATTATGAGCTGTTAGGAGTCATTTACGCTCATTTTCTGCCCTGTTTAAAACTCCAAAGAACACTTTGTGTTAATGAAATATTTTGTGAAGTGTGAAATGTTCTAACTGACCTTTACGTTGTCTTTTAAGATGAAGCCAAAAAAAATTAAATGAACATCGAATTTCACTTCTTAAGTCCGGTTTTTAAAATAAACATTGTATGCATAGCATGATTCAAGTATCATGTTTTTATCAAAGGGCTCAAAATAAACCCATCTCAGCAGACACTGTGACGTATCGCAATAATTGCAGCTCATTACGTTAAACGTATTATCTTTTGTTTTAATCACCATTTTGCTCAATGTGTCTCTGATGTCAATGCAAAACAAAGAGTCTTAGTGGTACGTCGCTCCATTTAACAAAGCGTCCTGCACAGCTAAATGCAGAATATTGATTTTCTTATATCCAGGGAGCTATCACACTCCCCAAGCCCCACAAGGTCAAAGGCTTTCTCTTTGGTTTGTTGGTGTCCCGCTGTATTTTATCAGCACACAATGTGCAACATTTATGTATGCCCGTCTGTGCCACTTCAAAGACAGAGTGATTGTCGCCACATTTAGTTTGTCAAAAATTGGATTGTATTGGCATCAGCTGGAAAAGATGAAAACAGACAGACAGAAAGAAAAAAGATGATTCTGTCTTTTGGCTTTTGTGAGCAGGGTGGTCGATGTTTTCTTTTGTGGAGGTGTCAGGATGCATGTCAGCCCGGCTTCATCCATCTTTTGTGCTATCTCTTTTTGGGATCACACACTCACGCACACACACTTCTCTCCCTCTCCAACACAAAGAGGGATGTATCTTGAAGTGTTGGCTGTTATGCTCGCAGGGGAAAACGCAGCCCCGCCTCAGGAATCTGCAGCTATTTGTTTTATAAGCAGCGTCGTGAATAATGGTGGGGGTGGGGATGTTGTGGTGAAGGTGGTGGCGGCGGAGGGGTTGGTGGCACAGAAGAAGAATGGAAACCATCGTGAAAAGGCTGCAGGCTGGGTCGACTCAAAGAGATTTTCATGTCTGTTATCTGGTGGGAAACAAAGCAACTAATAGGGCCCAGACATGGAAGCCGGTGCCTCCAGAGAAAACTGATTCACTTACTTCTTCTCTTGTTTCTGTGTCCTGGATTTGGTTGAAAAGTTACTGTTACTGCAGGCCAACATTGAGCACGTGTTCAGCTTCATGCAGTATTTCTGTGATTTGACCAGCCTTGGATTGATTAAATGTTGACCATGTGTCAATAAATATAAGATATATTTTGTGGCTTGTTTTCCTTTGTAGACTCCTGCAGACAGTACATAACAAGTTAGGCACGTAATTATGAATATAAGACATTGTAATGCTATTATAAAGCCATGTCTTATCCATTTATTTCCTTTAATTAATGCATTATAGCTACTGCAATTCATTCTGCATCATAATACTGTCCTTGCATAACTTCCTCTTCACAATCATATCTAGATTTTTGATGGAGAAAAGGTGCATTATTTTCCTAAGGAAAGTCATAGCTGGTCCCAGCTGCAGCAGGGCCTCAAGGAGAGAGAGTGTGTGTGTGTGTGTGTGTGTGTGTGTGTGTGTGTGTGTGTGTGTGTGTGTGTGTGTGTGTGTGTGTGTGTGTGTGTGTGTGTGTGTGTGTGTGTGTGTGTGTGTGTGTGTTGTCTCCTAACAATGTTTCTCAGGCCTAAGGAGCTCCCAGTCACCAATCTGAGCTCTTGCTGCGTGGCAGGATTTCAGTTGCCGGAGGATAACAAGCAGAACAATTTACAGTCTCTCTGTCGTGGTATTACTCTGGTGTCTTATGATAGAAACAGGCCTGTCACTTGTGAACACAAAGGGGAAGGAAGAGCAGGGTTTTAAAAGCCTTCTGCTCGTACAAAGATTATAATGCTGCATCCGTTGATCAACTGACACCTTAATTATCTAGGAAATAAATTCAGTTCTCGGTGGTTGTGTTACTATTATAGATAATATGGCAACAAAACTTGTTCTGACTTTAACTTAAACATCCGAAGTGACGTCCCTCACCAGACACAGAATCACCAGAGACGACTCTGAATTCGTCGGCCATCAGAGAATTATGATCATTTGGTGACGAACGTGTGGAAAGCATTTTCTTTCTTACAAGACTTTCACAAAGCAGATGCTTTTTTTTTTCTCTCCATTTTTTAAAATCCTGCGCTGTTGACATTCATGTTTGCACGCCTGCAATCTTTTCCCTGCCTTTGTTGGCACATTATTATAGAAGCATTTGGTGGATTAAAATGAAAATCTAATCTCACTATAGCATTTTCTTTTACCCACTTACATATGATTTAATTGGACAACTCTGCTTACCAGTTGACAACATTCAAATTAATTTCAAATTGGTTAATTACTTTTTTTAAATGAAAATGCAATAAAAATACTGTAACTTAATTTAGCATATCAATACATCATATAAGTCACAGTTACGGCTATGGTACGGCTCTGCTCGAACCAGGTGGCAACCAAACAGAGGAACGTCTGCACAGGCGTTGGTGTACGGCGCAGTGTTTCACGCTGCCGTTTAGAAACAGAAATCTGGTTAAAGTACCTCGAACAAGGTGGTACTTAATAAAAGCACCAGGCACCAGGTGTTATCTACAACTTCTCCAAATGGAAAACCAAAAAAGAGCGAGTAAAGTGGAGCCACCTTGTTACCGTGTGCATTGTCGAGGACTCGTCTTTGTTAGCAGCGACACTAAACTCCTCGAGTTTCAGCAGAGAAATGTCTTAATGTGTGTCAGTTAACAGCTGCCTAATTTAATCTCTGTCACTGAGTCATATTTTGTATTCTTTGCCTTTTAAACTCCATTCTGTAACTAAAGCTGTTGGATAAAAATTGTGAAGTATAAAACTAAATAACTGAATTACAGCCAAGAAAAACTGTTGGTTGCCTAATTTGTGTTTAAACAAAGGCTTATGCAAACAGAACAATTTGAAAATGCTACAATTACATAAGAAAACTACAAACAAAGGCTTTAACATTGTTCTATATTGCAACACTTGAGCGCATGTACTTTACATGTACATGTGTGTTACTATCAATGTTCACAATTTAGACATGATTAAGATTAAAAGGAAAATAAGACGCTCACAACCTGAAGAAACCTTAAGACATGAGACTTAAGTTCAAAAGCTGCTTTTAGACTCCCTGAAGACAGTTTGCGACATTTACATGTTTCAGAAGGAGGCTGACGCCCGGGGGAACCGTGTGGAACGCTACCTCAGCGTGACAGCCTTGGCAGTTGTCCCACCAGCTCCTAGATCACAGCGTCCTCTTACCGTGTTCCTACAACACACAGCACAGAGCCATCATCTTTTTTTGGAGAGGCAGCAGAGAGCTTTATCTCAGGAGAGTTATCGGTAGCTGCAGCGCTTAGCTACCAATCAAGCACTGAGGTCAAGGAGGCTGGAGGACACTTGCTTGCGCGGAGAGCGTCTTTAATTTCATCAGCAGAGAGAAGGTGACGTCTCTGCAGGGAAATGAGAAGGATGACAGCTGTGTCGCGGCCCGGGCTGGACACATGGAGAGGTCACAGCGAGGTTGTCTCTCGCAGCTCGGGTGCGATCAAAGCATGATGACACTTCAGAGGCTGCCGGCTGCTGACACCTCGCACCTTCCCTTGCATCTTGCTTTGGTACGCTATATCGTAGGATGGATCCTGGAGGCCTGAGGGCACAATGATAGCTTTGTGACAGTGTTTTAAAGGGCAGATGCACCCCTGAGGAAAAACTGTAAATCTTAGTACAAGAGGATGAGAACAGAGGAGTGGTTGGAGTTCTAAGCCCTAAAACTACTGAAAACTCTAAGAGCAAGATATCCACCAGGGCAACTTCCTTGACGTGTTTTCCTACATGCACATTCAGACAGGAGCACTCAATATACGACTCAAAGGGAAGATTCTAGGTGTCTTACACTAGCTAATGCTAATCTACATTCACCAAGTATGCTTGTGGCAGCCTGCTTATTTATGTAATATAAAAAAAACATACCAGCATCCAGCTTACTGCTATAAAATGCAGTGGTCATAGCAGTGAATCATTGGGTCCCCCAGCAAAGTAGCAGCCTGTAAATATGGAAATAAGAATAGGACGTTTATGATCTATCTTTAATGGTGAGCAGTGTTGTGGTCATCAATGGAGCCCGGCAGCTCAGTATAAAGAAGAACATGGAGAAGCCAGTGGTTGTACGGTGGAAGTAGGTAATAGTTTGATGGTGATAATGGATTTAGTAGACGAGATGAATGTGCATTAGAATTACTGTGTATTACTTTAACAAGACTAAGAGACTACAACCATGCTAGCAGCTCTGTGAGGCTATACTTACGCACAGTGGTGGAGCTATATGCTAATTGTAGAAAAAACTACAAATTGGCGAGCTCGTTCTTTTGCTCGGTCCAGACTGAAATATCTCAACAACTAATGGATGCATTGCCATGAAATTTGGTGCAGAAGATGAATCCTACTAACGTTGGTGGTGCCTGAATTTTCTTTTAGTGCCACCATCAGGTCGCATCCCGAGAGCCAAGCTGCTTTAGCATTGTTAAAGATGGTAGCCAGAGCAATGGTTGTCAAGGGTCATGAATTCCCATCTCCGCCCTTGTGTGAATAGGTTCACCCAAGTGTTTTGCAAGACCCAAACATTTATTCCCCCTATTTATAGCATTTTTTACCCCCACCTTTAAAGTGGATTCACAACGGGTTGAAAAAGAGGCTAGTTTTTGTTTGCAATGTCTTTTATATTACAGATACAGAGTTCTGTGCTCTCATGCAGACGCAGAACATGTTTGCAGGCCAGTGGTCAGCGAGCCTCCACGTCTTTGTAATGTGTTCTTCTGCATTTGACGCAATGTATTCGATCAGCCTGCCTTTTCAACGCCCCTTCTTTGAGGTGTGCGTGTTCTTTCCAGGCCTGAAGGCAGACTGCACCCATTTAGTACAACGGGAATATCAGCATTGTGATTTTTTTAAATCTTAGCACAGATTGACTATGTTAGCTGTCTGCCTCTGAAAGCCTGCGGTGCCTCACAGATGCTGGGTACCTAGATGCTGTTTTCGAGGTAGACAGCTTGTCAAGATGAGTGACAGGTGCTGTGGCGGGAATTAAAACCATCTGAGTGAAAGGAGGGCGGGATTTACACCACTCTTTCCGCATAGAGACAAAAGGCCTATTGTAAATCGTGAACGTAATGTTCCTTCAACAATAGATAACTAAGTCTCTCACACATTTTAGATCACAATAAAGCAAACCAAGCATGTTTCCAATTAAGGGATACTAAAGACTACTGAAGACTTTGTGTACTTTCCAACAAACCCCGGAAGAAAGTAACATAAATGGTCCGTTCAAAAGCAGAAAGAAGACTCATTTGTAAAGATATATCTTTGCCGTAGGCCATTCTGTCCCTCTGTGTGACTCTTCAGCAGGGGGTCAGAATCGGAGATAGCTTTGCAATCAGTCACCACATTGAGCAATCACCAGTGTGTCCATGAGGAGGGTTTCCATTTGAAATTATGTGAGCTTCATTTCATACTAAATGGTGGAGAACAAAAAAAATTCTCCTTTTCTTTTCTCTCCATCCATTTTCATTGTATTGCTGTGTGTGGAAATCACCACGGAGCTGATGTAATCAGAGCATTCAGTGTGTGGCACTCCCGTTTTACTTTTTTAACCTTGTGCAAAGAATGAATGAGAAACGATGTTACACGAGGAAGTATTTCAGCTCAGGAATACACATTCACGGTAAGTTAAACTGTGCCAATATGCAAGAAATAGGCTAATAGAAGAAAAGCTGTCGACATCACAGCGGCACTTTGTTACCTCTGCAGCCACTCGTTATGTCCTACTAGATTTCTTCAAATTCATCACAGAGGACTGGAAGAGTAATGGTGATGTAGGAAAACAAAGTCCACTAGGGACGTGTACTACATCATTCAGATTTAACATCGCCATCTGTTTCGTGGTGGCCAGAAACGGCAACATCAGTGCTGAAGACGAAGCATTTACAGAGATGACGGATACGCTGGCGAGGCAGGGTCTTAACCGCTGCAAAAACTAGGTCTAGAATCAGATGCCTGTAGTGTTCGCCTCCCCATGCCTGCGCTACACAAACACACACACACACACACACACACACACACACACACACACACACACACGTGCTTGTTTATTCTTGGCCAGTGAAGTTGGGGAGACACAAACCAGCGGACGCCTTCTGCTAATGAATGTCAAATCAAAAGTTGACCTATTTAGAAAGTCAAAGCGCTCTCACACCTATGACAGGGCAATATCTGGAGTGAGATCTAACCCCCCCCAGGCAGCTCGACTCGGGCTTGTGTTCATGCTGCCAGCTGTGCACTTCTGACAAGGCGACGCTGTGATTTGGAATCAATGATGATAAATGTGGAATGTACTCGGCGGTGGAGAAGGTTTTCAGGTTAAAGTTTCCTTTAATCTCACACCGCCTTACTTTCACTTGGCAACATTTCTTTTTTTAGTTGAAGGAAGCTGACATTTTCAAACAAAGTCAGTCACTGGAGGATACGCCTTAATGTTTCATCTGTGATACAGTTTTGTATGAAGTATATCAAGCTAAATCAGATTATGCACATATTCCATTAAAGATTGTGTATTCTTGCTGTTAGCAATTTGCCAGTTTAAAACGTCAGCATTAATCCTATTAAAGCATGTGGGGGGGGGGGGGGGGGGGAAGAAATGCTAAAATGTAGCTGAATGATACTGCAGAGACAAATTGGTAACTTTATGTTAGCATATTTTTAGTTTGCTTAGTTTACTGGCCTTACAGGAATAAAAACGTTCTTTATCATATATTGGAACTGTATTAAACTTTTATTACATCACAGATTTTATTGTTAAATAACAAACAGCTCCTCTGATAGATGGCCCAACAGCATAAACATATATGTTCTCGCCTTGTGTCTTTTACTAGTATAGTTCTGTACTTTACACTGAATATGTTAACTGTGTACTGGCGTTAATAAAGAAGGTTTAGTCCAGATGTATGCCCTGCAGAGTGCTGATAGATGTTGAACCTGCTGGAGGTGCAGCAGACGCTGTCCAACGTTTGGCTACACAAAGCAGAATTTTACCAGAATCTTTGACCTTCAGGATACGTCTCGAGTCTCACCGGTCTCTGTAATTGAGAAGAGAAAGTAACTACGGACAGAAGTTGTGTAGCTATATTGACGAAATGTCACCTCAGAAATTAGAGGCGCCTAACGGCTTCTGTTGCACTCGTCTCCTTTTGTGTGAAGAGCTGCACCGGCTCTCAGCACAGCAGAATACTGTTACTGGTCCTTTCTGCCTTTAGAAACCTCAACAGTGAAGTGAAAAGGCTGGGGGGTTTTTTTTTTTAAGAAAAATTGTGAGATAAACAGTGAAAAGAAATGCTGGGGAGAAATGCTGCCTCCAGCCTGTGAGCACGTCTTTGTGCACCATCCTGCTTTCTGTGATTTGGATGTTTTATTTATTGTTGAATATGACACGGAGCTGTACAGTGAAAGCCCAAGATTACCCGATATTTCGCATGCTTCCCAATATGTCTGGAAGCACCTGTGAATTGCGGCAAATTGATTTTCTGACATTCATAAAAATTGATGTGTATTTTGAAGGCGACCTCTCTGGAATACACCCCTGCATTTTGGCATCGTGTGAGATGTAATTATTTAGCATCCTGTCAGGTCTTGTCTCGAGGTACACAACACGACGAGCCAAAACATGCATTCGGTTGCCATGTGTCTTTCTATCTCCGTCTCCCCTCTTCTCCCTCTCTCTGTCCCTGTCGGCCAACGAATGGTGTCAAGGATATTGCAGTGACTTGACACCCGTGGCAGATGCAGGGTGGCACCTCTGCCGCGAGAGCCGACTGGAAAGCTGAAGCTCGGAGCAAACAGCAGCTGGCCTCACTTCTTGGAGGCAGACTGCATTAGCACATGGGGGGGGGGAAGCATTGTTTGCTTCTTCTGGCTTGGCATTGTTTGTAGTTGAATTATGAACTGTGTAAAATTTATGCTAAGCCTGACTTAAGGCACTAGCCTCTGTCTCAGCTGTCTCATGTCTCATTGAGCTGCCATATTGCTCTTAAAACGATTCCTCCCACTGTCCTCAATTGGTCATGTTGTCTTGTTCAAGAAATTGTTGCAGAAAACAATAAAACAACAAATCAGTTTGTCGAGGCATTATCACTCGTTGGAAGGCTGGTTCCACCCACGATACAAGGAAGCACGTTTTCACTTTCCTTAACTGGGATTTAACACTGCAGACAAGTCACCATGAAATATAATGCAGGTTTATACAAGTGTGCATGTTGTCATCACAGCGTCCACATTACTCGGGATAACCCAGAGAACACACTGAATGCTTTTTATGTCATTTGTTAACACAATTGGATTGAAAGACATTGTATGTGGTGGCAGAAAGATTTTTAACAAAATTTAACACAACTTAACACAACTTAACACAACTTTACACAACTTTACACAACTTAACACAACTTTACACAACTTTACACAACTTTACACAACTTAACACAACTTTACACAACCAAAACGTAGTCTGTGGTCTGTGTGAACCCTGTAGTTGAAGAGTGGCTGTTTTATTGTTATTTTGGGAACATGAATTAAATGAATGTTTACTTACTAGCACAGTGCATGGCTTGAATCTTTCATTTTAAATTACCATCAATGCACATTTTCATTTATTTTGTTCTCCAGTACTCTAGCTAAGACAACTACTATGCTAATGTAAAGCAACTAAACAATGTAACTTTATCAATCAGCTAAATAGTAGCATTTATAGCGGCACTATTAATAAATGCATCTCTCAGTTTGTCAGTGAATTTATGGAATACACAAAGAGGAAAGATGTGGAGATGAATAAAAATGTTCATTGCTTTGCAGCTTCTTCATATGAAGCAGACGCTGCTCAGGGAAAGCACACTTAATAGCAGACAAAATTAGTAGAGATTGATTCCCCGAGTGCTGCACACTGTGGTGTAATTTGATAGAGGAGCGAAGTGTCTCAACCTCTCAGACCTCCAGTTGGGCTTTTTAACATCACACCGCAAAAAACTACTCCAGTAACGGGAGTGAAATGTAGTCCGTTACTCCCACTGCGGTGTGTCATTACTGTCACCTCTTTGCCCTCAGCAGTCGGCGGTGTTGATGTGGTGTGTCGGGGTTTTGGATGGTGCCTTCAGCTCTCTAATCCGGAGAGCAGAGAGGTGCTGCTGTCGCTGACAGACAGACTGACTGACAGGCAGGCGGAGAGGACCCAGCTGTGATGGCTGGTGTCGGCTCAGTGGCAGCCTTATGATGAATTGCCTCTCTTGAATGATAGCGCTGTTACTGAATGATACTGACGCAGGATTGTTCTGTCAGCATCTCGACGCCGACCGCAAATAAAATAAATAAATAAATGAGCGAGAAATGAACCGAATGCAACTCGGCTCCCCGTCTTTTTATTTTTCATTAAAGTTGCCACCTCTCATAGATCTCCATATGCAGCGATATGGAACTGGAAGTTTGTGCAGAAATACGGTGGCGGAAATTGCCTTGTAAAAGCAGATATGTGGAGGAACTTTTGAGTGATTGAAAGCTGCCTCATGTTTGCTTTTTACTTTTATTATCAAGCAGACTGTATCTGAAAACACTCTTCCTGTGTGCTTTTCATTATTGCCACTGCAGAAATTATATGTGATTGCATCATGATAAATATTACTTTAATGTTCTACCATAATACTGAAAGTAAGGGGTGCATTGATGCAGAATGTAATGTCATATTTATTCACCGTACTGTTCTGTCTGTTCACAGCTCAGATGACTACTATGAATACGACCACAGTGGGGAATCGTATGATTCGTATGGTGAGTTGCAGACCTCTAATATATCCTGTGCTAATTGTCAAAACATCAATTTCTAGTTTCTGACACTCCACAGCAGGCTTCATCTTCTTTGTCATATCATCTGGTTAACTGTGGGATGTCTTAGACCCAATTAAAATAAGCATTTTTGAAGTAATAAATTCAGTAGGGGTGACCCGAAACAGTCAACTGATCTAAAGGCTCTGTCACTCAGTGCCGTATGGCAGGAATGTATGCTGGCGCATATGAAAATTAGCATATACAACGTATATGAACGTATACAGAGCCTATTGATAGCGTATCACATACTTACTTGAATGCTGAGGACGTGAAATGTTTTTGAACATGCTCAAAAAACGTCTCACGGCCTCAGCGTTCAACAACGTACACCAGCGTATTGCCGATATTCCGTATACACCGGCATAGTTACCACCATACGTCGAAGGAATACATTATGCATCTGTGGGGCATTCGTCGAATACGTTGGCCATTCGCTTTGTATCCGTTTCTGCCATACGGCACCGTGTGACAGGGCCTGACTGCCAATCTCACATTTAAAGCGTCGCATTGGTGGGAATATGTGGAATAAAGGACCATTCCATTCGGGCTGTACGGGGGTGTTGAACGGTTTCTTCCAATAATCATGATATATAGATATTTATATACCTAAGGTGATGTGAAAAATGATGTAGTTATACTTATATGAAGATGTGTCTTTGTGTTGTCAAGGTCATCGTGCTCAGCTAAAGCTAATACAGGGAAATCTAATGTTGGTTTATCCCCGCCCATATGAAACCTTCTTATTTATTACTTACCCAGTTAACAACTTCATTCAGGCACTGTTTTCAAACCAAATGAATGTTTATTGTGTCTGGAAAGAGTTCTACACAACATTCAGACAAAGCTGACAACTCTCGAGATAATGTTCAACAATACTGTGTCGACCTTTCACAAGATGCAGCAGCTAAGGTCACACTCGCTGAAGAGTGCACTTGAGTGAGCTCATACACAGTGAGGTACAGTAGATCGTGCTGCTGCTGTTTACAGCGGAAGGTTGATCCATCTCTGATCGTGGATTTGTGAACTGGAAAATATAAGATGAACTCTTCATAGCAGTCATTTTTTTAAACTCTGGTTCTTGGTTTGGAGCTGCAATCTAGCTAATCCAAGATTAGGCTACTTAAAGTGGAAACAGAAAACTTGTTCCACTCCCTCTCTCCTAGCGCCTCCAAAGGGTATTATTGTTGGCACATGCTGTCGCAAAGACAACCGGATCTGTTTTCCTCAGCAGCTACCAACAACACAGAGAACACAGCATTTCGTTTTCCACAGTTCTTCAACCGTCCGCCATTTGTTCTACAAGACCTTTGATAGGTTTGATAACTGGGGATAGCTACTGATAGCTACCAGGGAAAACAAAAGCGCTACCCTTTTCCTGTTTTGGTTGAGCGATAGTTGGCACACTTCCTTTGTGTCGTAAATCAAGTCTTCGTTTTCCCGCGAGAGAGTGAAGGCGAGGTGCTGTCAGTATTGTGCAGCCTTTACATTGTGCATTCAACGTCATAATGATAAGTTATTGCAAAATACTTGTCTATTGACACTCATGTTACATGTAAATCTAACCCTTCAAAATAAATGTTAGTTAGGGACCGCCTGCCAATGGATAACATAATTATAATTATATCCTCTGCATCATTAAACTTATTGAAGACCTACGTGTGTTCATCTCATGCTTTAGAGATTTTAATGTGTTCTTAAAAGTCAAAGCTCATAAAAACTTTCCCAACTTTTCTAACTACAATAGTGGAAGAACTAAGCCATATCAACTCGTTAGAGCGCCATGTACCTCCACATGAAATGAAAACCGCTGTCGCATGGGTCACACAGCAAAAGGGCGACAGTTCAAAGCAAACAGTTAAACAGAGTTGATGTGCATCCTTGTTCTCGAAACACAAGGTTACCTTGGTATTATTTCTTCAAAGTGACTGTCAGTGAAAGGGTGACAGGTTTAATTAAGGGGTATTGGCTATGTGCTGCCAACAGAGAGCCTGTACACAGAAAGAAAACAACCCTTTGTGAGCCTCAGCTCTAGGGAAGTCTCAGCGCTGGCTGAAGATCAGACAAAGGGTGCCATCGATAGTGGCACTTTCACATTGACAGTACCAGGAGGTGTACAGGGGCTGATTTGGGCTAATGGTAATTGTGACCTTTTCGCTGGGAGGCACTAAACGGGTCCTTTTCAAGTAGCTATTTGATCCTCTCATTCAATTATCTGAGATGCATCCTTCCAGGTGAAAGTCAAGCGTCTTGGTGTGAGTCACTGTTTGTATTCTCGGCTTGAAGATGAGCACCGTGGATACCAGATGGTCAAAGTGCTCTGCAACTTTCTGCTGCACTTTTATAATATTGGTTGAGCTTGAAAGACTTTCACGGGTTGATCTGAATGACTGATTTAAGTAAAAGGCCTCTGTAATCATCTTTCTGTTCTTTTCTCCTTAATCAGGTCTGGAAGAGTGGGCAAACAATCGCAGCAAGGCACCGCCAGCACGAACAACCAAGGGAGTGTACAGAGATCAGCCATACACCAGATATTGAACTGTTTATACAACCTGCACCTGAGTCCTCATGGCTGTTTCAACCCAAGTAATGGATTTTTTATGGACGCTCCCACCTTTTTAGAATTGAAAACTAAACCGCAAAATAATACAAATGAATAGTGAGACACTGAATGAGTAAAAACTGGTTTCTAAAAATGGCATCCCCCTGATTAATGAAAAAAAAACATCCTCCCACTGGTTAAACTGTGTAAAGCAATTTAGGTAATCTATCCTTTCTTCCAGGACAAATCGACTGGATGTTGAGATAAAGACTCCATAGTACATTAAGTTTCTCTCTCAGCTATGTGGTTGTGAAGAAAGACGTTGTACCAAAGATATTTGACTTGGTAATGATTAGTGCATCACTACAAGCCGTTGGTACAATATTTCTACGCAGCTGTCAGTGCAACTTAATGAATACCCACTATTCTGCAAACCTTGAGCTGCGTGGTTGATCACTTTAAAATGTAGTAGCTTAGTTATAGGAAAGTGAAGTACTGTAGATATTTCTTCTGAGGGGTAATTGGTGAAATTGTGTCCCGTGTAAATGAAACATTTACAAACTGAAAAAGAGAAAAGTCATACTGTATACATATTGTTTTGCTGTTTCCTCCTTTTTGTAAAATAATAGTTATTTAGTGTTAAAGGGCTTATAAAAGCATGGTGTGCAACTGTGGATATTGTCAGCTGTTTTATTCTGAAAGCCTATGTAGTTGTGTTCATGATTATGCCCCTAAACATCCACTTTAACACATCTATAAATAGCTGCTCATACTTTATGTACACCGAACAACCAGAGCTGCAAAATAGCTTTTTAATTTTTGTGATAATTTTTTTAGATGCTCTAAATAAGTAATTTTGATGTCATTTTTTGATTTGATACCAGATGCTTTTCTGACTTTGTAGGCATAAAATTCAATTTTGAGAAACCTAATCACATGCTGGGGAAGTGGAAATCATTTCCATCTAGAGATATGTTCAACTATAATGATTTTGAGCTTATGTAAGCCCTTTAATATTTTCTTCTTTGTTGATGCTGAATAAACATTTTGAAAGAAACCACTTGTGTTCGAGAGAATAATTATGGACTCATAAATAAGACTCATAATTTAAACTAACAAACCCTAATGAAAAAGCTAGATAAGTTTGGCATATCTTTCCACTAGATAGAAGCCTGTACTGAATGAAAACACAATGTATATTGTCATAACTAAGTGGAAAACAAGATAATACAACATATGTTTTTGCATAAAATCAAAAAGGTAGCAAGATGGCATTACCAAAAAAACGTGCAAACAGCAAAAGGCGGTTTGTGACCTTGCAGACGACCTTGGTAATCTGATAAGAACGGTTTTCTATTTGTATTTGAACGCCATGTGATGCATTTTGTTGGAAATCTCTCCGACTGAGATTTAGAGGATTTAGCGATAACGACATCGCCACTCTTGAAACCCTATCCGCTCTGTTTGTTCATATAATTCGATGTGAAGCGAACGCTCATCACGTCAAGCATCATCAGTAAACACACATTAACTCTCTGAGTGTTTACCCCGACAGAAACGGCTGGTAGCGCTGCATGAAAGCCTCCTTGACCTCTAGGCCATGTTCAGTTCAGTGCACGGGGGGATTGCTCTCTCTTCTTGTTTTGCTCTTTCTGTTCTCCTTCGGTCATGTGACCTTCTACCAGTTGTTTAAAGAGCCTGCCTTTGCCCCGTCCATTAAAGAGACTCTAAATGACCCCCAGCTGACCTCCGCAGAGAGAGGATGGCAGTAGCTGTTTAAAAAGACCTCCGTCCCACAAGGTAAACAACCTGACCCAGTTTAACCTCTCCCCTAACGTAGTTGAACATAAACCCTCTAAACCTAAATGTAATTTGTTTTCCTGTCTCTGTTAAGTCCGTAATCTATCCACAAAGCTGGGAATAATTAGATGTCTGTAACAAAAAACTGTAAAAAACTATGATAAATAGCAGTAATATTTCAACGAACTGTGTTGTGAAATAACTTTATCCTAAGACTTTGATAAATTACATCCTCTGTTACAATAATTGAACCATAAAATATAATGTTCCTTGGCATTTGTTTTCATAATATAAGATGTAAAATATGTTTATGTTGTGAACTTACATGGTCATAGTGTTTTTTATATTCCTCTCTAGGACGATGTCCCGGCTGGACCAGGCCATCCGTCCAATTATCTAATTGGTGCTAAAGGTATGTTGTTTCCTGCATTAAGTGTCAGATGTTTAAGAAGATGTTGTGCATGTCATCATTCAATCATATTGAAACGAAGAAGAATCTGCCGACCCTTGACAGTTCTCCTTCCAAGAAGTCTGCAGACAAATGATGCATAGCTTAATTACACAGTTCTTTCAATTATTAATGAAGCCATGTTGTGTCTCTTTTGATATGCAAACATGATAATATACTGAAACTCAAATAAGGGAAGAAATTAAGGTCAAATTTATTTTGAGCTTCAAGGTTTGGTCTGGTGACCCTCTTGGATTCTTGAAAAGGCTCCAAGACAAAATGGCCATTGGCTTAATTTCAGTTTTCTTTATGTAAGATCAAATGTATCTAAATAATGCATTATAGACAGTTACATCAGGATGTTGTGCATGTAACATGATAATATACTGAAACCATGGGTTCAAATATCATATCTGAGCCTCGAAGACATTCCAAATTCTTGAAAAGAGTAAAAGATGTCAACAGAAAATTGGAGACTAGTTCAATAAATAACCGTTCTTTCCATTTGTAAAGATATGCTATTATAAGTATTGATCTAAACCATGTAGTATAATAATGTATATAAGGGTTAGGGCTAGGGTTGGAGTCTAACAAGAGAATTCCTCCAGATGAAAGGGTGACCCTCATAGAAAAAGATGGTCTAACCTTTTTTGGATGTGGATTTGAAATCCCTTTGGAAGTACAAAACAAAATATTCTACAGAGGACACAGCGTTATCATGACATATCAAATATTAATGTGACTTTGAGGCAACTTGATGTTCTCTTGATGGATGTTTAATGTTATAAATATTTTCCCAGAGCCTGTGAAATCCTTTAGAATCGCCTCTAGTTTGAAGGCTCGACCCTCAACTCTCCTGTTATACCCTTCCACAGTCCCCTCCAGGGGATACCTTTCCCGCTGGACTCTGCCTCGCTTTGTTCCTATGCAATTAGTGTATAAGAGCACTCTGTGCCATCTGAACCTTAAAAGGGCCCCTGTTGCTGCTCTTTGAAAATGACACCCTGTGCTTGTATTAAGTGGAGAAACGTAATGCCTGACTCATTGCGTTAGCCAAGTGCGGATGTGAAAAAAGGACAGTCCTATAAAATGTCCTTCTTTGCTTTACTTTTTCTTCTTTTTGAAGCTCATACTGTTTGTTTTTCTCCTCTTTCCTCTCTTGATAGACTTGACAAACCGCACATGAGCTTCCATCTAAACATTCAAGGCCACACAGTGTCAAACCAAATCCCAAAAAGGCCACCCCACTTCAAAAAGGATCTCCCCATGGCCGACGGAGGACTTTCACATTTTCACAATCTGGACTGAGGTGAATCCTGCGGGGGATGAGATGGAGTGACCTGTTGAGATGCAGAAAAGGGTGAAAAAGATAATGCATGTATCACACATCATCATTCTCCGGAGAAAGGGAGGGGACAGAGAAACCTGTGGGGCAAATGGAGTTCCTCATCCTGTGGGACGATCTGTTGGGGAATATTTCCTTCAGAGCTCTGTATACATTTTACATACACAAAGGAGTGCTGTGAACTGACTCTGAACCCGCCCTGTGTCTTTCTTGATTTGGACTGTTGTTGAGGAAATGTGTCTTCCACTTACATTAGACAACGCCTATTAGGGAGGATAAGTAAATAAATAATGCAATATGCTGAGAGAATGACATCATATTTCTCTCAATGACACTTCTAATCTCATATTGTTGTGCTCATTAACCTATATCCCATCCACTTAAATTAATAAATAATTCACCAAGTGCCTTATTGTTGCATTGTTATGACAGCTCTTGAGGTGTAGTCCCATTGTGTTAAAATATAGGCCAGTGCACTAGAAAATAGCTTTTCTTTCCCTTTCTTCCTCCTGCTGTTTTTTTTGGCTTTCTTGTATGCATTACCACGAAGCTGGAAAACACCACCCAGCCTCACACTAGAGTACAGTGTATTCCAGATGTATTGCTTAATCAGAATCGACTTCAGTGGATATTACAATTCAAAAATAGCTTTCTATCGGATAGAGAGCTTCATTCTGTCTTGTGCATAAGTCCAGATAGGCTGATCCGTATTCCACACAGTTGTATGTCCTCTGTGGCCGACAATAGTTTTCCATTAGAGGAAGTGATTCTCTCCGGAGCCTCGGGCCAAGCCTCAGACAATAACACGACGACCTAAAGCTCGCATCTCGGGCTCCCAGAGTCAACTCTCATCACCTCCGGAAGCTGATTCCCCCTATGAGGTTGGGCTTAACACGACAGGCTTATCTGAAGTAAGCTTGTCGAAGTTAATAAAGTAAGAGCAG
The DNA here is from genome assembly GCF_900634415.1 of Cottoperca gobio. Lineage (NCBI taxonomy): Eukaryota > Metazoa > Chordata > Actinopteri > Perciformes > Bovichtidae > Cottoperca > Cottoperca gobio. The sequence continues at coordinate 19,809,284 of NC_041365.1, forward strand.
CTTATTTGATTAAGAATGCATACAAAGGAGGATGTTGTGATCTGTCACTGGGAGACGAGTCCATTTCAACACTGGAAGACAGATCGATGAGTAGAGGGACCACTGGAGGTGTTTTAAAAAGACTTCAGAGGATCTGGAGCAAACTTAGAAATAGCTTAAAGGCCCCGAAAACCTATTTCCTCAATCAGCTTCTTACTATGAATGATGAGGTCCTACATGAACACACAATGTTCTACCAAAGTTTGAACAATTCTGGTTCTTTCAAATGATTTCTGTATTTGTCTTTTTGTCCTTTCCTTTCTGACTGATGTAATGTGGGCAGGCATCCGTTTGAAACACGTGATGTTGTGTATTTTTGTGCACTAATCAGGGTTGTGCAACATTTGAATCTAAATGCGATGACAGTTGTGGGGTTGTTTGCTCGTGTTGCCAACACTGTCAATCAAATCTGTTCAGAGCAGACCAACACGGCAAAAGCAGATTGGCTGAGTGTTCGAGAGGAACACTTTTATCTTGCTGAGAAATACACATATTGCTTTGTTGCCGAGATTTAGTTGAGAAGATCGATACCACTCTCATGTCCGTACGGTAAATATGTAGCTGGAGACACCGGCCAGTTAGCTTAGCTTAGCATAAAGAATGTGAATGAGGAAACAGCTAGTCTGACTCTGTCCAGCGGTAACAAAAAAACCTACCAACACCTCTAGCGCTCCCTAATTAGAATGCATGTTCTCATTTGTTTAATCTATACAAAAACCAAAGGGTATAGACCAGAATTACTACGGGCCACTTGTACTACTTTGTCTACTTCTTGGCCTGAACTTCCTAGAGAACTTCCTAGAGTGTCTGCTGGTGGACGGAACCACTTTGGTTTTTGTATTTGTTAATCAAAGGGAATATAACGTGTTAATTTGAGAGCCTAAAGGTGATGATCTGCAGATTTTGTTATCTAGCTTATTATTTAGCATATTTAGTCTTGAATTTAGTAGAAATACTTAAGATTTGAACGTTTTCAAGGGCTTTAAATCCACAGTGTATAACCTATGTGTGATTATAGTACCCTTCAAAATATTTAAATGGAAAGGACGTTTTTGTTTGTAAATTAGACAATGCAGGCAGACGTTAGTGCAGTTTAAGTGTCCCTTTCAGCCCATTTTTTCTTTAATATTATATCTGCCCTTTCTTTGTCTTAGATGTTTTTTTGAAGCGATGGCTTTTTGATTCTGTTAAGTGTCCTTATCCACTTGTATTCCTCTTAATCACGATCAGGATCTAAAGCGGCTGCCTCCTGCCTTTTGTTCTGTAATTAACTGGAGGGCTCTTAATCTTACTGAGATTAAAACACCCTGATCAATGTTGAAGTGCTCCTCTGTCTCCTTTGGAGATGAGCAATAATGTGACCACGGGTCAGCGTGTGTCGTCTGCTAAGTGGAAACTCGGATTGGGGTGGCTCGATCGTTAGAGAATAGCAATAATACAGAGAATGTGCCACCATTATGTTGATCAATGGAAATCTTTTTAACAACATTATACCCCATAAACAAATTTACCCAACCTTGTCGCCCACAAAATTATGCTACCATACAATTAAACTGCAATTACTGCTTGAGGGAAACAGTTGCCGTTTTAAACATATGGTCATTGTTTTAAATTGCAACAAAGGATCAAAACTACTAAGAATAAGATCGTGGTTTGGCTTAAAAGAAGTGATTAGAAACGTATTTGTGATACGTCCAAAACAAACAAGGACAACATACCTATACCTCAAATTGTTCAGAGACCAGGCTGCTTTCTCTGGGAAATATAATTATTTTCTTGCTCTTATTTTTGTGATTAGCATTTTATTCAAAACTTAAACAAAACAGGAATTGAAAAATACAATAAAGCAAGGATACCAGAATAAACATCAGGGCAACAACACATATTACATTTCATTTTAGAGGCTTCAAGAACAACACAAATATGTCATAAAAAAAGACAAAACAAAACGGAAACATACAACTGCTTTGTTCGGAGAAGCAGACATCAAACAGGAACAAGACTGAAAAACAAAACCTTTTTTTCAATATATGTACTTGTCAAGTCGTGCATCATGTTTCTGTATTATTTCTATGCACTGTTTTACGCTTATCATTGAGTCATTAAATACATACATGTTTAGGGTGTAGACATCCTTACTGCTAATAAAGTTTTTTTTCTTGTTGATAAAAAAACATTCTTGTGTCAAATGCGTTGTGATTGTGCAGCAATGTGAAGCTCCTCTCCCTTTGTTACTACACTTCAAAGTCAGCATACGATCACCGCAGTGTGTCATGTTGGGATACAAATCATAAAGGCAATTTCACTGTCCCGACTGTTGAGGATTGACACTCCATAATGAAGTCTGAACTAAATATAGTTTTAATAACTCCGGGGGGAAAGCACGTGGTGAAATTTGGCAGTTGGGATGTTTTTCTAACTTCAAAACCAAAACTACTGCAGGGATATTGTTTACCTTGATACGCCCTTGAAATAATAGTTGCAGATCAAATAAGTTTGTGTTGCAAAGGCTGTCTCAGTCTCCAACCTTTTAAATATTGTATGTTCTCCTCCGTCGCTGCCTTGGATATATCTCTCTCCTCATGTAAGTGCTGTTGTTTTTTATTCCTTCAGCTTTTTCTCTCCCCATCCGCTTCCATCCTTCAGGCCGTTCCACTTTGAAGTTTGTTTCTCAGCTGTGTGAAATTTGAGATTAAAGTCCATCTGTTCATGTGTCCCCCCCTCTATCAATACATACACAGATATAAAGAAAGCAAAAAAACAAAAAGCAGTTGTTATTTTAAACAGGTCAAAGGCTTTTCGTAATAGGATTGAGCCACGAATCGTAAAGGGACAGTTGCTTTCAGCCTCACTGGATCAATGACACCTGACACAGAGTATTTCATAGAATACATTTTACAATCTCATTTTTATTTATTCATCAGTGCAGAAAAAAAAGGTCAGAGGCCAGAATTTTTTAAGGGACTCTGCAGTCCTCGTAGCACACATACATGTGTGTGTGTGTGTGTGTGTGTGTATTACTCATTTTGTGGGGACAAATGCTTTCACACGGTGACATTGTGGGGACTCACTTTCCTTTGGAGGACAAAATGCCCCCGTAATGTAAATCATTATATTTTAGAGTGAAGACTTAAGTTACCAAAGGTTAGGGTTTGGGTAAGTATATTTAGTCTATCAGGTGAGAATAACAACATACTATATTTTCCCAATGAACCCAATTTGTTGGCTTTTCCCACTGGTCAGCCCAGTGAATAAACTGATGCGTTCTGATGATATCAAGTCCCACCTCGACTGTATTGTTGGCTTTTCATTCCAGCTGCAGCATCAGCAGCGAGGGAGGGAGAGCCCTCAGCGTAAATATTCTCTGTAAACCAACAATGGTTGCAGGGCCAGGAGATTAAAACAATTGTTTATGCTTTCGGTGCGTATGGGGAGACATAAGCAATATAAGCAGACTCCGAATGAAATAACACAGAAATGATGCTATCTATATTGCAAGCTTACTATGAATAGACTCATAGGGTAAGAGGATATTGCAAAGACACCATCATGAGGAAAGTTGAAAGCCCATCATCTGTACGGTTAACCTTAACACCTATTTCCACTAAAGGAGCATTGACCTTCTAAATGACATTTGCCTCTTGTTAAGCTGAGCATGTTTGGCATTTAAATTGAGCCCCTACACCTTAACTTTGTCCAGGAACATTGTAAATAATGGAGGGAAGAATCAATTTGATGCCCTCTTATTCCAAAGAAGAAGTTTGATTACACAATGCTTTAATTGTAGTGTATTAACTTATACTGTATATTAGCCTAACTATGAAATTATAAACTTTATTCCTGCTAATGCTTACAGAGATGCAACAACATAATGACAACAAATGTAATGTACGAAATGGCTGCACACAATGTACAGTAAAACTCCAGCATGAATGTATAACTGCAGCCCCCGCTATTATTGGCAAAGTCAAACTGTGATTTCCCTCAGTCATTCTGAAGGTGATAAATAATTAGAGCCAGTCAAGGAGTTGATTACAGGGAGGCTGTGGCTCCAGGAGGGAGAGCAGGTCATCCATTAACCGGTTGGTGGTTCCACCCCCAGCTCCTCCTGTCCATGTTTTGAAGTACTGAACAGCAGATTTCTCCCAAATTGCCAGTCCAACATCTTGCATGGCCGTATGTGAAGGTGTGAATAAGGCTGCATTCACACGAATCAGGCACTGCGGCGACAACGCCCATCCTCCCATTTATTTAAATGTTGGTAGTGCGTTGGGCATTGGGGAACACCGGGGATGCTGAAGAAAAACGCAGATGAAACGGACTAAAGTTTTGGAGAAACGCAGCCTGACGTCTCCCTGCGGTGACCGATCACGTAACCAGCGATTACACTTTGTCAGTCTGTTTTGAGGCAGTGAGAGAGTCGCCTATATCGCTGCCATGGCGCGGGGGCCAAAATCAATTCCAACAATAGTCCCTCCATCTTTTCTTGTCTAGCTACTGTGGAATTAAGCTGCCTTCAAGTGCGGTTGGAAATGTTGTGATCATTTTTGACTAATCAAAGTCTGTGTACGAAGGAGTTCAGGGAGGACTTTCACCCAGGTAGTGAAACCTAAAGTCTACATTGACGTTTTTTAATTTACAAGCGTACTTATTTTAAGCCAAACATTGACTAGTTGTAAAGGAGCGTCATTTTGTAGAATACATTAGAAGACACCTTGTAGAGAAAGGCCCAAAATCATAAATATGTAATTAAATATAATAGAGAAATAAATGAAAAGTTGTGACATTAAAAATGTAATAAAATGAATGAATATGTTATGGAAGAATAAATTAATAACTGAATAGTCGATGGCAACAACTCAAAAAAACAAAACAAACAAACAAATGCACGAGTTTGGCAATAGATCATGAGTTGATCATTTGTTAATAACTTGTATGATGAAATATTTTCAGCTTTTTAACATTTACAGCTGCAGATGTGAAGAAAAAAAACTTAATTAAAGACTTAATTAAATGTTCTGCTTATTTATGGCTTATGAATAAATAAAAAATGGTCAGTAAATGTTTTATCAACAATTATTAAAACCATTAGATTAAACTCACAAAGCCATTATAAAGGCTGCCTTATTAGAAAGTGGTACCAGTAGAACTGGTGTTTTTGTCATCACCGAAGGTTTGATTTTGTCGCAGGTTTTGGGGGCAATCCGGGTGAACACGACTCAGCTTTAGCGTTACATCAGTGTTGGATGAGATGATGAAACTATCAGCGCTCCTTTCTCCCCGTGCCCTCAGAATAAAGATACAGAGATGGACCTCCTGACCTCTGGGATTGTCCCATCTGTGTGTATTTCTTCTCACAGTGCAATGCAGGATTTCATGCACTTTCATCCTGTTTCTGACTGTCCTCACCATTCCTCTTACTTTATTCCCAATCATTTATTATTTTATTCACTGCTATTCTCTTTGTTACTTGAGTTCAACCAGATAATGTTTATTACATAGCATAGCAGCAGGAATGTAACCCTGGGTATTCGAGAGGTTAGATATAGCAAATACACTAGATGCTTACTGCACTGGTCGCACTTTTAGGTAACCTTTTGCATGCTTACTAATATAAATAAATACATTTTACAACATGCAGTTAAGTGAAATGTATAATGTCGATGAACTTGTACTTTAATTGAGTATTCCCATTTTATACATTTCCCTTATACTCTATACTACTCTTATACACTTCATTTCAGGGGCTATTATTCTTTATATTTACTACTTTTATTTGACGGCTATATTTCGTCACAAAACATTTCATCAGTTCGTAAAATAAGATGCATTGTTTTGAATTGAACTACCCAACATCAATATGTAGTTGTTAATATGTAATTTTCTCCACTTTTGGCTAAGGCCCTGAAAGGTACTCTATGGAGATTTCTTGTAAGTAAACCAAAGCTCTCTTCTCTGCTTTTGCTGAAGCATTGTTGCACCTGTAGATAACGGGACCCGCTTGCATGTTTATAAGTTGTAAACATGGGATTTTCCATTTTTAGATTGTTTGTCTGAATCATTTTAGCGTCTGGTAAAGCTTAACAGTATTCGCCTATACAGTATACAGAACATTGGGATGGAACACCTGTTCTCATTGCCAACTCGTCACATACGGACGCTTGGTCAGCACCCTCTGACGTCACAACATGGTTTGGGTTAAAATAAGTAGGTTTGTTATGAAATGTAACATACAATGACTCAACATTGACACAAACAGAGCTCTCCTGGGTGAAACTCTATCCACCGCCACCTCATCCATACTCGTCTCTAATCTAGCGAAAGCACGGAGCATCTCACACAGACACAAAAGGCCTGCGATGGTTGGGTCAACAAAATATTACTCCACCACAGGAGACGGCTTTTTGTTTCCTGTTTCCAACATGTTTGTTCCATAACCTTAACTACGTGTTTATTATTGTGACGATGTTTCCTTTACCTTAACAAGGTACTTATTTGAACCTAACTCAATATTTTTTCATTACCCCTAACCACGTAGTTTTTGTGCCTAAGCCTAACCGATTAATTAATGATAATTAATTATCATGCAACCACTTAAGATTTAACTTGTGACCCACAGCTTTGAAAACACATCACAAAAGCATTAGGAATAATGTATATTTAAAAAAAAATGTATAATTCAATGTGTGATCCCCCACTGGCTTCTCACCCACAGAATTGTTTTACAGTTCAGTAGCAGCTTCAGTCCTCGACCAGGGATGCGTTCAGGCACCGTATTGATTGTAGGTCACCTTCAGGAGACAAATGTACTCAGATTATTAGATTTTATGGAGCATATATATTTAGTTCATGTTTTAATTAAGTATGGACCATCAAAACTGCAAAGAATGTCTTTTATTATCTGTCAATTAAAAGAAAAGTATTCAGACTTCAAAAATTATTTAACTCCCAACGCTTTATGTTTCTTCTACCTTCACCGTCATAAAAATCCCTGCAGACGGAGAAATCTTACTTGGCTGCTCATCCTGAGAGATCATTGCATGTTATGGTGGGTCATATTTGGGGCACATAAAATGAGGTAATTTGGTTTTATATTTAATGAAATTGCTCCATTTAATGTGAGAGCTGTCTAAATGGTCATGGTGGCTGCCGTCTGTGGGAGTGGCGAGAGGACATAAATCAACTGTAAGGAAGTTTCCCTCCTCGCTTCTAGAAACAAGAGGCACTTTTTGATGTTAATTTGTCACATAGCTGTGCGCACACACGTCCTGGGGGAGAATGATAGCGGGCCTCCCCCCCAATCACAGTCCTGTACTGTTCTACAGCAGGCCCCATTTAATAAATCCCTTGGGGGAAAATATCACATCTCTGGTGTACCTTAGACAAGAAATCCTCCCCTGGAGTTCCAGCAGGGTCACGTTCGCACAAGAGCTACTGAAATTAGCATTTTTTTGTCTTTATCTGAGCAATTCTTTACAGGGAACAAAACTGGGCTTCTTCAAATGACTTCCCCTAACGATACTCAAGGGTACGCTGTGCTTTTACTGTCTTTGTTAAAGGACAGCTCTATCCTAATTTCAGTTTTTGCTGTTTTTCCCTGCGATTTGTTGGACACTGAGGCAGCCTTCAGTTGCAAAGACTTTACTTTAACTTGTCTTCGCCTTATTCACTGCTTTTATCTTTCTAGCATACAAAACAACTGGAGACTTAAAATACAATCAGTGCAGGTGATGCATCGTTGTGAATGAGTGCAACATTTTTTCAAACTGGCATCACTACAGTTTTACACCTTCATAGAAGCTCATGTTGTGATTCAAGAACGCCGCAGGATATGAGAAGGATCATGTTGTTTTTCCTTCCTGCCTTCTCTGATTCTCTTTCATACAATACACATTATCCTCTGTGGTCGTTTTAGCATTTTATCATCTAGTCAAACAATAGACAAAAAGACCTTTTCAGACGTAAATGTTGCCCTCATGTCTGAATAAGCCTCGAGTCACTTTCACGTAAAAGTCATGACAGCGATCTTTGTAAACGGTTTCAGCAGGTCAGGACTGAATGCTGCCAGATAAAGGTTAATCACACACCGAGAGAACTTCTCACCTCATTAAGAGCACTGCAGTAAATGTACCACTCATCATCTTTAATAATGTTTTATTACTTATGAGACACTGTGAACTACCCTATTGAGGAGATTTTTCTCATGTGAGATCAGTTTGTAAATAATGTCCCCCCCCCCCTTGTGTTGTGGGGGGGAAAAGTAAATTAATAAATGATGAGTTCTCCAACATGTCCCATGCACTCCAATCAAACTCTGAGCTTATAGCCCTGCATGTGTTGGAAGACCAAGCTGGAGGTATCAGGGAAGAAACCGGGGTCTCTGGTGCGTTGCCTCATGAGGGAGGGAAATATATTCACTTTATAAAGTCAATTAATCCTTCAAAACTGTCAAAGCTGCAAAGTTAAGTGGAATAAGAAATAGATTTTGGAAAATAATTAACCAAAAATTAAAATCATCTTCATCCCTAACTAGTATTTAGACTGCTTTCATCATCTTGTGATATATATATCTCTCACAGGATGATGCAAGCCTGAGAACTATGTACAGTGATAGATGTACGAGCAAGTAGCCCCTCGTAGTCTGTCAGTTACATCTGAGGTGTTTTAAATGTGAAGGCTATTGTTTCTTAAGTGGTGAGAAACAGTGAAAACACGTCTTCAATAAATGACGTTCAATACAAACAATTCTCAATTACATTTCGAGGTAAACGTACTTTGTCCTGGATTACGTTTTGCTTTCGATTTATCACTAATCTGCTTCTAATCAAAGTCCACCAAAGTCAGAAACGGGGTTGAAACATGACCTTCAGCACTAAACCAGATCCTCTGTTAGCATGCGACTCGCAGCTTCCGTGTGTTTCCGAGCTGAGGAGGATCTGATGCGTCTTCTGACCCTCTCCAAACACAAAACTTGGATTTTCTGAAAATGCAATTATTTTAATGCCAGAGAAACAATTGCCTCTCAAATGTAATTAAACATGACAAAAAGAGCAAAATTGCAAATGAACAAAGCACCGGAATGATTGGCAAGGATTGAACCCGCCGAGAGCCCCTCCAGAGAGGTTTGCATCCACGCTGAATAGCTTCAGCTGGTCTTCTGGAATTTGATATGGCTACCATGACCATACTCTCAATCCTTAATGAAAGCTTTGTCTTCTTCACATGCGCATGATGTATGGAAGGGGGCTTTAGAGCAGATCATATTTAATTCCCACTTCTGTCAAAACCAGAAAATTAAGCACAAATTAAAGGGACATTAAGTCTATTCTATTTCTGTCAGCAGGAGGATTTCCAACAACATAACCAGGTGTTAGACAGAGACCTCTCCACCCCTTTACAAGTCCCATCTTCAGCATGCAGAGCAGCGCGCCGGTTAATTAGAGCAGGGATGCAACAGAAACGTCTATTGAAAAGGAAACATGTCGCCATGAGAAATGTTGGAATGACAATGCAGCTTTGCCTCGTCAGCCTCACTTTTTAACCTTGGGAGCTTTTGTGATTTGCTTTCAGCGCCGTACTGTATCGCACAGAGGTTGGAGATGCCAGTAGACGGGTGTGTGTGTGTGTGTGTGTGTGTGTGTGTATTTGTGTGTGAGCAGCGGGGGGTTGGCTTGGGAATGAAGCCAGAATACTCCGCTTCAGGCGAAACAATTAGGGAGTCATTTTGTATTGATCAAAAGGCTCTGGACACATTATGACGCGTTAGGCCACCCTCACATGTTGCCTCCTTTATATCAAACCATCTTTGGCTTTGCTTTTGTTTTTATTTCATAATGCACGGCTCAGACTTCGTTTATAGGATCTGATGTAGAGGCAGCATGCATTAAGGTGACTATATTTGGTCGATAAGCGGCAAGGCTACAAGCTGTCCCTACCAGGCTGCTTTCACATTGGATAATTGACAGCACAGTTTCTCACTCCCTCGCACTGCCAGGGTGCTGGACACAATTCCAAATGGGAGATGCTCATTAACATAAGTTGAGAAGGTGCTGTCAGCAAGTTTTATGCATTTTTATATTATAAAATGAGAACATATCGATGTTTCATTGTACAGCATAGAGAGATATGTAGGTGGGTGGATGGATGGATAAATAATTAGATAGATAGATAGATAGATAGATAGATAGATAGATAGATAGATAGATAGATAGATAGATAGATAGATAGATAGATAGATAGATAGATAGATAGATAGATAGATAGATAGATAGATAGATAGATAGATAGATAGATAGATAGATAGATAGATAGATAGATAGATAGATAGATAGATGGATGGATGGATGGATGGATGGATGGATGGATGGATGGATGGATGGATGGATGGATGGATGGATGGATGGATGGATGGATGGATGGATGGATGGATGGATGGATGGATGGATGGATGGATGGATGGATGGATAGATAGATAGATAGATAGATAGATAGATAGATAGATAGATAGATAGATAGATAGATAGATAGATAGATAGATAGATAGATAGATAGATAGATAGATAGATAGATAGATAGATAGATAGATAGATAGATAGATGGATGGATGGATAGGTGGATGGATAGGTGGATGGATAGACAAACAGAGATCCAAATTCTATTCTATATCTGCGTTTACATTCTACTGACGCCCTGACGATGAATCAGAAAAGGAGAAAATAATCTTAAATGCCGATGAGTTTATATAATTTAAAGTTACACAGTATGCAGATATATGTGTAGAAGCAACTACGTCGCTTCTGTATTTATATACCGTTGTAGTAAACAAGATTAATTCTGCCGGCTGACGTGCGAATATAATGATCCCACGGTCAAACTCATGCAAGCAATGCAAAGGGAAAAATGTGCTTCCTGTTTGATGTGAACACAGCGAAATACAATCAAATTCTAGAGCAGTGAGAAGAAATGACAGCTTTGGCAATGTGTCGGCTGTTGTCTATTAGCTAAATCATGCTAAGCTTGTTAGCCTCTGGATGTAGCTTTAGCTTATGTAGCAAGTGGTGCCAGTATAGCAAACGCTGGCAAAGCCTTCCAGGTCAGGTTGTACTTTAGCTCCAGCTACACTGGACAAAGAGTGTTGGACCACATTTGGGCAAGTCTGTGCAAACATAAACATGCAAAAGCATTTGCAACGGCATCACCTGACTGCGTCCATGACGGGGCCGGAGCACCGCTGTCATGTTCTGTCAGGCGTGCCTCAGTCAGTCCATTGTGCTCGCCCTGTATAGCACAAGCAGTCACCCAGGAATCATGCACCGCCCGGCCGCTGCTCTCCACCTCACGGTGTGAACTTGAGAGCAAAGTGAGCTTGAATGATTATAATGGTTGTGTGTAAACTTCGCTGCTGACTGCAAATACTATGAGCTGCAGCAGAGACACATTTTATCATCAACACTGAGAATATGTAGGTTTGTCTTATTGATTTTAGTGTTTACTTGTTTTCTGGTGACAATTTTCACAGGAATAAAGAACAATTAGCCACCATTTCATCATTTTTATACCTGAGGTACAGTATAGTGTTTGTCATATCTCACAGGTGCTTTACAGGTGTTTATCCAATTATCAGGACATAGTTAATCAATTTCTTCCTAATGACTTCTTATTGTTTTCTGTTTCTGTTTTGATTAGTGGTCCCCAGACACCACTGTGAGTAGTCCTTGTATGTTACATATGTTGTAGGATGAGGGTTGAATAAAAGAGAAACGTGTTTATTAATTCACAGGAGGCAAATTGAACCTTCTTCATCTATTACAGTATTGATTGAACAATAAACTGACTCAGCACAATCCAGTTCCTCTTCTATTCTTTTAGTCATTGTCATTTTCTACCAGTGTTGGGCGTCTTCCTCTCACTAGAATAGCCACAGTCACTGGAATGTGAATGATGTGTGTGTGTCAGTAAGGGACAAAGAGAGAAAATGTGACCCTGCTTTTTCTTACCGCCAACCACGCCACAAGCCCAAGTCGGTTGCCATGGCACCGTGAAATGAAGAAAGTTTGACAAGGGTTGCCATACATTTTTAAACCACTTATTGGCATTGCCTCAAAGGTAGCACCTCTCGCTGCCCTCCCCCTCAGCTGCTGTACAGCCGCATCAGTGTCAGGCCCCGGCTCCCTGGAGGAAGGCTACCGCGGCAGGCCGGCTGGGACTCAGGAGTCTAATTGGGGCCCAAGGATGCCTCCCTCTGCTGCTACAGCTGTGCTGCCGCTGGCTGACGGTCAGATCAAAACCCTGTGACTAGCCAAGGGGTCAGAGGTCGCCTGGTGGCTGCTCAGCATGCAGGGCCAGAGGAGGACTCCGCTGTGACGGCAGTGCTGTCCTGCAGTCTCAGTGAACTCTGACTGAAGCCCTCAGCTGCTCACTCTGTCTCTGCCTATAAAAGGAAAACACAAAGATAGAAGGTGCTGAGGTATGCACTGTTGCATTCTTTTTACTTCTGCTACAATAATGGTTCAACCTGAGCTACTGAAAATAGATTCTTCTTGTATGTTCGCCAAACAATCTAGCAGCTCTCATCGTCTCGGTAAAGAGACAGAAGATTACTTCCTGGTTGAACTGCCACGTCTGAAATACTCGTACACTGCATCGGAAGAGTTGATGGATTTTTCCATTTCACTTTTTCTTTTCAAAATTCAACTTGTGTTTTGTTTTGCAAGTATATTCATCTTGAATTCTGGATTTCTTGACGAGGCGATGTCAGTTTAAAACACTGACTGGCTTTGTATCTGTTCTCCCTATAAGTGGGATTAGACCTGAGGATGTAATGAACTACATCATTACTATAATGATGGCCTACAGTAGTACAGCATGTGAGACAATTCAAAAGTTTAAAAAGCCAGTTAGCATTTCATTTTCAGAACTATCAACTCATGGAATTCATTACTAATACAATTTAAGAATAGTGCGACATTTGGATTCAAATGTGGATATGTAGTGTCGATGAATCTGTGTATGTATGTACTGTATATGTATGTGTGTGTGTGTGTGTGTGTGTGTGTGTGTGTGTGTGTGTCAACATGTTGAGTTGTTTATGAATTATTGTATGCTTAAATGCCTTAAGCATGGACTGTGGTGGAAATTCTGTTATTCAATAAAGGTTAACAAACTTTTTAAAGAAAGTTATGTCTGTTATATCTGCTTCTCCACATCCATAAGCGGAACTGGTTCCAGGAAGTGCAGGAAGTGCAGGAAGTGTAGGAAATGAGTCGTTGCGGTTGGCCGTGAAGAAACTGTACTTCTGACCTCTTGTAACTATGTGAAAACAGAAATATCCAAACGGTCATGTATGGTTTCACAACCGCACTACGAGACCACAACGCTCTCACTGCTTCTCCTTTCTTACAGTTTGTCCCTTTGCTGAGTTTGCATAGCAACACAAAATGTTCTATTACAGGACTGTTGGAAGCCATTGGAGATAAAAGAGATCAAAATCAAATCAAAAGTTAGAGGAGGCATTGCCAACTAAAAACATTTAGTGTACGAAAAAAGTTAAGAAGTTAAAACTCTACACGGATATTTGAGCCATCGTGTAACCTCAAGAACATCTTGACAAATCTGTGTCTCTGTAAACTCCTGGACTTAAACAAACAAACATATATAACAATTAAAAAAACAAACAACAATCCTGAACTCCATTCAAATTGCTAATTATTTTTCTGATAACTGCCACAAAAATAAACTATAATTGGTAACCTCCATGTTGATGGGCTCACTTCCAATTCAATTCAAAGCGGCTTTTTGGCATCAAAGTCTCCAGAAGAATAGTGCCAAAGAATCACAATACAATCCGTCCAAATATTTCAACAGTACACAATAATAATAATAATAATAATAATAATAATAATAATAATAATAATAATATTGATTATAAAAAATAATTAGAATTATAATAATTATAATAAATACAAATAAAATTAATATTGATAATATTAATAAACAAAAATACTTACAATAATAATAATAAAAAAATAAGATGATAATAATAATGATATTGATTATAATATTGATAATAATAAAAAACAATAAATGATGATGATTGATAATAATAATAATAATGTTTTTAATATTTTAAAATAATATTAATAATAATGTTGATTATAATAAAAATAATGATGACGATGATAATAATAATTTTAAAAATAATAATAACAACAACAACAATAATAATAATAATATAATTTCTGGTTAATTTTGTGACAGCTTTTTAAACTTTATTATTATATGACTATATATGGCTATACTGGACATTTAAATGAGACTCCCTGGTGTATTTCAGACGTATCAATTGAATTGCGTCACATTTGTACTTGCATTGCCTTCCTGCAATATGTGCTATATCAGTATCACGCTCCAGCATGTTTTTTATTCTGAGCGTGTAGTTTCTCAGCTACACCTTTTTCACTTTTTATTCTCCATGATGTGCACCATTGAACTCCAACAGGAGGGACTGCTCAGAGATGTCTCCTCTGCTTCCTCTGACTCCTACGACATGAAAACAGAGACGTCCCTCAAAACCAGAGAATCAACAGCTCAAGACCGTATCGTGTAAATATAATTTGATATTTGATATTGTCGGTGTTAAAATGATCTCTACAGGCTGGGAACGCTTTGTTTTAACCTCCCGCAATATATATTACATAAAAGGATATCTGGTTTGTAGCTCACTATATTGTAGTTGTAAGCACATGTATCTAGTCACTAATATTAAATCCAGGAAAATGTAAACAGTTACTCGCCATGGAATCAAATGAAAACAGTTTAATATGAAGTTGGAGAATTAGCAAATCAGCAAGTGGAAGAGGAGGATAAATATGTCGGGGTTGAAAGTTCACTGGATCTCCAAGATTCAAGCAAGGAAATATTCCGACCATTATATGTTGAGATCTTGTCTTGAATTTGCAAATTCTGTCTTGTCCTGATGAATTTGAATAAATAGAAAATGATTGAGAAGGTTCAGAGAAAAGCTACCAAACTAATTCTTGGTCTGAAAGAGTTGTGATACGAGGAGATTACCTCTTCTGGTGTACAGGAGACATCGAGGTGACACGATTCACAAAATAAATGATATCAAAGCCGAGCCTGTCATCCACTTTGGGATTAATAGGTATGATTTAAGAGGGAACTCCATAATCATTTTCCACTAAAGTGTTCCTCTGAAAGGAGAAAAAACGTCTTCATACTTCGTGCTGTAAAAGCACTAAAGAGGATGTAGTGCAGACTCCTTCAGTTTAAAACAGTTTGGATACATTCTGCTCAACAAAGGATATTTTGTATAATTATTAATCTGACTTGTGAAAAGATAAAAAACAAGTCAGTTTGTTTGTTACAGTTGTTACAGTTGTTTGTTACAGTCTGGAGTGGAGGATTTTCAATACAATACTATTTCAATCATCCACATATAAAGGGACTGTTTAATGTTTTGTAAGTCAAAAACTATGACTGCAGCTCCATAAGTGGTCGACTTCTCACCCTCCAACACAACTAAACAAACTCCATGAGCCCAACAAGGCCACGAGGTTCATTTACTTCATGACTCAAGAAGCTTTTAGCCACTTCTTCAGTCATTTGTTTATTTAAAACTTCTATTTCCAAGGTCAAGAATCAAACCTCAACAAGTCTTCATTTGTTTGAACATATATATAAAGTATTATATATTTGTACCAACATTAACAAATGCTTTATCCATCCATCCATCGTCTACCTCTTATCCGGGGTCGGGTCGTGGGGGCAGCAGCTCCAGTAAGGAACCCCAAACTTTCCTTCTCCGGGCCACATCCTCCAGCTCCGACTGGGGGATCCTGAGACGTTCCCAGTGAGGAGATATAATCTCTCCACCGAGTCCTGGGTCTTCCCCGGGGTCTCCTCCCAGCTGGACGTGCCTGGAACACCTCCCTAGGGAGGCGCCCAGGTGGCTCCTTACTAGATGAACCACCTCAACTGGATCCTTTCAACGTAAAGGAGCAGCGGCTCTACTCCGAGTCTCTCCTGATGGCTGAGCTTCTCAACCTATCTCTAAGGGAGACGCCACCCGCCTGAGAAAACCCATTTTCGGCCGCTTGTACCCGTGATCTCGTTCTTTCGGTCATGACCCAGCCTTCATGACCATAGGTGAGGGTAGGAACGAAGATCGACCGGTAGATCGAGAGCTTTGCCTTCTGGCTCAGCTCTCTTTTCGTCGGTGCGGTAAAGCGACTGCAGTACCGCCCCCGCTGCTGCGATTCTCCGGCCAATCTCTCGCTCCATCGTCCGCTCACTCGCGAACAAGACCCCAAGGTACTTGAACTCCTTCACTTGGGGTAAGGGCTCATTGCCCAGAATGAGCCCTTACCCCAAATGCTTTATGCGTTTGGGGTGCTTTATCCGTTTGCATGTCGATCCAAAATGTCTCAATTTTTTGACAATTTGACATTTGAGTGAAATTGTCATAAATTCTTGAGGCCAAAAATGTGTTTTGTGACCTTTGACCATCAAAATCTAATCAGTTCATCCTTGAGTCAAAGTACGTTTGTGCCAAATTTTAAGAAATTTCCTCAAAATGGCTTTCATGAGATTGGGACGTGTGGACATACGGGTGGAAACATAACTCCTCTGGTTACTGCCATCTGTGCCGTGGAGGCGTAGAAACCTTGTACGGTCGCTCACACCAGGTTCAAACACGATTGGTATTTCTTCCCGTGGTTCTTGCTGTATCGATTATGGGTTTTACGGATAACGCACGTGCTGGATCCATACAGACAAGTGACCACATACATCATAATCCTGCTCACCTTTCAAAAAGAAGAATGGCTTGTTGTTCAGGACAGTCAGACGGTTACTGCGAAACATTTGTCTTTGTAAACCACATGGATCCAAAACCAATCAATGACAGGCGAACTGAAAAAGATGTTTAAGCCTGACTAAATTAATGTATTGCCTTTCTTAACAGTCGATGGTTTCTCATGGAGTCGACTAAGCCTTTCACTTACAGTGCATGATTATTGCATTCACTTCATGCGAGAGAGAGAGTGGGGGGGTGATGTATTTTTGTTTATTCATATAAACAGTGTCAGTGCAGCAGGGTATGACAAACATCCAATTGAATTTCTATTGTGATGAACAAGTTACTGCTCAGACACCTTTTTTTTTTTCTTAAATGAGGCTGGAAAACAAATATGAAGTGTTGCTGTAACTTCATTTTCATAGTGAAGGTATGAATGAACTCCACGTCACCCCTGCAACTGCTGCTTTCTCAATCCATTCTCTTCCTGTGGGAAGAATATATCAGTTTAAACACTGGGATTATTAAGGCAATGGTCCACATCCACACACTGTATTCACACACAGTGTGTCTTTAACAGATGTCTCAATGTGACGTTTATATTCGTCTTGGTTTACCCTTTTAAAAAATAAAAATGAAACTAGAAAGTCCACTCTGTTCTGAAGTCATTTACATATTTCCCATTTATTTACCAATTATGCGTTATACTTCCTGCCCTATGGGCAAAGTCTTTAAAGTTTGAATAAAAATCCCTCACGCTCCTTCGATCCTTACTTTTACTTTCAGTCAGAATAATTCAAGGTTTTAACTCAAACACTGGAGAATGATTTTGCTGCGGGACGTTATCATTAATCAGCATGATGCGTTTCCTCCTGTAAGAGACGCTGAATACAAACATGAGGGACAGACACCAGAATGTTGTCAATTTATAGACACGTTCTTTACAAACCTTATTATTCTAGATTCTGCAATAAAACAATTTTGTGATGCTTTGAAAAGCAACTTTATTGGATTTTGGTGGGGATGCAATGCAATTACTGATTTATGCCATTTCTGGGGATTGTGTTGAAAACATTTACACGCTTTTATTTTATTACATTTGAAAAACCTTGTTTCTGATATACTGACGAAACTTGGGACAATGAAATTCCCAAAGTTGTCGCAGAATAACTTCTATGGATGATTCTGAAACATACTGGATAAGGTACAGTTACCACTTTGTACTTTCTACACTCTATAGTATGAATAAAATGAGGATATGATTGTTGTTCTGGAAAATAAACTCCGGTTGGGTCATGATTTGGGTTAAACAACTGAAACACAGATAGAACAAAAGATCTATTAATTTCTAATCCGGTGTTTCCACACAGGAAATTATTTGTAAAATATTGAAATGATCGTCAGTGATCCAAACCGACGTGTAGTATTTAATACGTCTCTGTGACTTTAAGGTTCATTGTTAGCTAAACTACCACATTTGAATTTAAATGCATTTTAAGTCGATACATCAGTGAACTCATCACTGCTAACACTTGTAGAGGCGTTCTGTATGAGAAGGTGGCCGCCCTCTCTGTCAGGTCACTTCTGAAATTACATTATTCTTACCTAAGTGTTCTCAGGTCGGACTTACACGTCATGTTTCTGCAAGAAATACTCGTCTTGGAAAGACGCCTTTCACATATTTTGTCCCATTGTTCTGTAACTTGACACACTGATAATACATTAAAATATGTTAGAGCCCGTTTTATATGATATGCTTGTATTTGTATTCCCTTTTTAGACCTCAGCGAGGACATTTATTTGTATGTAATTATCATTATTATTTATTTTTTGTCTGTACTCACATAAATAGGATGTTAAAATCAAAGTGACTTCCTGATTAAATAAAGTATATAGGCCTCGGGTCAGTTCTGATCCTGATCCATATTTATTACTCTGAGCGAGACACAGAGACTTTATAGTTTAGTCTTTGGTGTTGTTGTTTCATGTCTCTTTGTAGTCGCTGCACATCGCTCTGTGGTTTTTGCGTATCTTTGTGGTTGTTTTGATCTTTTTTATATTCCTTCTGAGTCTCTTTGTGTTTCCATGCAGCAGGTTAGAATCTCTTTGTAGTTGATTTACGTTTCTTTGTGGTCTTTGAGTCTCTTCCTGGTTGCTACGTGTCTCATTCAGGTGAAGGCCAGGTGAGGCCCTCACACCTGCTTATACTTCTTGCATTGACACTGAATGCTGGCTTTGAATGTAAACCAAGAGGTATAGAATTATCCAATATGGTCATGATTCCTCTGGATACTGGGTTTTAATTGCGTGATGTGGCCTTAAACAATGGGGAATGTATGCTTCTTTTTTGGGGTTATTTACGGTCCTTCCAGTAAAAGCACAGTCTTTACAAAACACCTAGAGACAAATCCACTTCAACTCCTGCAAGGGCTTAATGACAGAGCAAGCAGACATCTGAGACGAGACATTATCATCCCGGAGGACAAAAGCGCTATTATAAACTGATTAGGTGTAGGAGAGCTGGATGGAAATCACTCTTGAATCTTTTTTTAACCATTAATTAGTGGTTCTGTCAGTGGGTTCATTCTGCGGGGATGACTAATGCGTAGAGCTTTCCAACTGCTCTTCATGACCAGTTGGTACATTGCTGTCACATTTGCATATGTAGCTCTGACAGCAAAGAAAAATCCCATCACCTAATAATGTAGCTGGAGTTCTGTGTGCAGGGTACAGACTTTGCACTTCTCTCTCGGAAACAAGATGACATACAAGCACCAGGGTATCCGCCTTACATCAGTAATTGGTTGACTGTAAAAACAATAAGTTCTGCAAACACATGAATAGTTTGAATATATCCATTTGCACCTCCACTGAGACATACCAAGTGTTGTACCGAACTCTGTACAGATGTAATTTAATGTGAAACACAATCTGTTTCTTATCCCCTCTGACAAATAAACATTTCCCTCTGGACCCCATCAGCTAAACGATGAGTCTGAGAGGGTTTGAGAGATGATGCAGGCCGAGGCACAATGAAAACATTGCTTAAGCTTCCTGCACCTCACTCTCGCTCCTGTCCTCATATCTGATGTCGAATTTCTTCACAGACAAGATCGATAGACTCCTGCTGTGATTTATTTTATACCTCAAAGAGTCTTAATTGATTCATATTCTTTTTAAATCCTTGGCCTTGACTTAAAGACCCCCTGAACTCAAAAAGGCGTTTTCTTGGATTTCTCTCAATATAAAATATGTGCATTTATTTTGTTTACATCCTTCTGCTAAAGATTAAAGGCTTCTCTGCTTCCCTGAAATCTGAGTTGGTGAGGGTTGTGATTTGTATCGGCATCAATAGAAGCAAATCACGGTCTGCCGTGCAAATGCATGTAGATTATACAAGAGTGGTGCAGAAACTTGAAAGCCAAATAGTACGTACACATAAAAGAGACTTTCCAGAGAAGTGAGAGTAAAACAGTGTATTCCACGTAGAAGTGGTGGAAATCACCTGAAAGCTGGGAACCTGAAGATTCATTTGAAATGCAGCTCAAGTGTGTGTCAAGGTTTTCTATACATCTGTAATAAACAATATGTGTAAGGGCTTATAACATTATGATGGAAGTATATGTTGACCATTCCCACGCTCTGTTGTGTCTCATAAGTATTTGCTGCAATTTTAAGGTTAATAACATTTGTAACACAGATTTCGTGCCAAATTTAAAATAATTTTGATCTCTTAAATGCCACATTAAGACACCAAGACCTCGAGGAACACTGTAGAAAATCAATGCTGGGATTTGGTGTCAAAAACGTTTTAAATTTGGATATTTCTGCAAGAATTGCATGTGACGAGCGCTAGCTTACAACTGCTTAACGCTCACTAGCTTTAAGACTATGGAATAGTAAAAACTCACACGGAAAACACAATGAGAGCGTAAGCGTCGTCAACTTCGCGTTCATAAGTTGCAAACGGAAATATATAGCACGTTCACCAAACTCTCTTTTAGCGTGTTAGCATGATAACTGTAACGACGTACTGTATAAGGTGATAAAATGTCAATATTGTGTTTCGATCTTGTTTGTGCAAACACATCGGGAGGTTTGAAGCTATATCTTCCAGAGGAGACACTGGTACCTGATCACTATGACCCCTCAGGCTTGTGCAGGCTGTACTGCCTGAGGGCCTGAGCGTCCACTACAGTCCCACCTACCAGGTGAGAGCAGCAGCATCCCTCTCATCCGCCTGTACACGGACAGCTTCATTATAAACCAGGGAGCTGTTTGCCAGCATACAGAGCATACAGATGCTGCTTACCCTCAGTCCTGACACCCCGACAAATGAAAAGTATTGCCTGAATCCGTACAGTACTCGTCTCAACACCAAATCTTTGGTTTAAAATGTAAGGCATACACTGTAATACATCTATGATCCTATAGTGGTAAAAAGAGATTTATGATACACAACAAGCTATTAAGGAGCTGTATGTGGTGGGGTAATCAGGGGGGGAAATGGGGTGGAAATTCTCTTCTTCATGCCACATTGATTCATCCTTCAGCGAGAGAAACCTCCCCATTATGCACACCTCATCTAAAAGGGCCCTAGGATGATCATTGAAGGCCCACAGTACACTGATCCCGGGTCTGCTGGGAGGTCAACGGAGGTCTTCCCTGCAGCATCTGGACTCTAAGGAGGCTGTCATAACGGCTTGATCCATGGAGTGTTGATAATATCGCTGCATGAGCAAGTGTGAGGTACAACATTCATCATGTCACTGGGGGCAGGGGAAGAAATCTGTCTCACAATACAAGGTCTTTGCATCTTGTTCTAGTGAACTGTGAATAGTGAATTTCTCTAACAAGGTGTTTTTTACGGTCTTTTATGAAGGATAGTGTTCAGTGTTTTCTCTCTGGGTGCACACAATGACAATAATACAGTTGAAACAGGGAAGGTTGTGCTGATATACGTATAACCCTGCTGGAAGAATCTCATTAACTTACAGTAATAATGCAATTGTCTAAAAATAAGTTCTTTAAAAAGTTCTATATTCATGTTACAATTCTTTATATAGCGCTGAACGTCGTGATTTGTTTCACAGGATGAACATCTTACTTACTTACTTAGAGACTCAATTAGCAGTATATCCCGCCAATACACAGAATACCGGCAGTAAATACAATTTCCCATTTCACAAATGTAAGCCCTGTGGTAAAGACCGTTCTCTGTCCTCTCTTTGATTTGACATTTCATTTTATTATTTTTTTTGCCACTGGGCTTGTTTCACTGTGATGGCAGGACGAGATGGACGGGTAATACTGGAGCAAAGTGGCCCTTAAGCACATCAACGGCCAGAGCTCAAAGCAGAGCAGCCGCCGCGGTCAAGGTTATGATGCAATGAAAGCCATTTTGCTCATATTTCCTGCGCTTAAGGCAACTGTGGAACAATTTCAATTTCAGGGCAGTGCTGCTTTGTCCCAGACCCCTGACATGTCATTTAAATTCTGAGCATGAAACCAGTTGAAAGCTGCTGAAGACACATCCTCGCTGGACTAAACTGACGGATTCAGTTGATGATGAAACCGTGACACGGATTTGTAGTCAATTCACTACAAAATGCTTCTCTGTTGAAATTCTGATTAAGATCGCGAGGCTTTAATGTGATCTAATGTTTCTTCATTCATCTAGTTTTGAGCCGTTTACTGCTTCAAAGTTTCTAATTAACTTGATACAGACGAGAAAAAACTATCTTGAGTATCTTTAATTAATACTGGAGAATTAGAAGAGAGGGACCTTGAGCTTTATTGATCTTTTACCAGTTTCAATTAACTAAGTGAGTTATTTTGGCTGCTGTGTTACGCTCCTTAATGCAGTGTATTCATGGAGCATAACAGCTGATACAAGTCTTGTTTCTGAGGTCAACCTCAAATCTGATTAATATCAAAAGTATTTAAATTACCTTTTGTGTTCTGCTTTTGTTGTCAACACAGTTTTTTGAGTTATATGTAAAATGATTTTCACATCGTCTATTAAACAAATTAAAAATTGCATTTTATTACCAACTTATATCAACATTTTCTCAAAGTGCAAATTCCCCACAAATGTTTTTGGGCAGGGAGGTCTGTGTAGACTTAAACTAAATCCTTCCCCCGTACTGTGCATGGGCTCGAATGCCAACTGTTGCTGATTGGCTGGAATAGTGTTGTGTTTGTTTGTTTCCCATCCACAGAGCCAGGGCTGTGTGTGATCACAGGATATTCTCTCAGTGCACAAACAGAACTGACAGCGAGCAAACCATGAAGAGATATTCTCTCAGTTTGACAATAAAATGTATTGGATTAGAATCACTGACTCCACTTTTAACATGTATGTTTGCAGCTGCAGCGACTGTGGAGTTTATATTGTTTCATTCTGCTGTTCAGCGTCAGGTTTCCTAACGTGTGTAGCTTAACAATGCTTGCTTGCACCCACCCCGGTGTCCATACACTTTGTATTGTTGGTCAATTTTGTTTAATTGTCTAAGTTTTGTCTCTTTGCTGGTTAATTCTAGTGAGGAATGAGGTTATATATTTATAATTGTTAATCAAACGCAGGCTGCAAAGTGCCATAAAATTAATTTATTGTTGGTTTATACATCAAGGCTCTTGTCGATGATGTTGACATTTAATGCAATTTATTTTGTAGCCTAAAGATGTCCTTTAATTAAATAATATAGTTGTGCTATACTGTACAATAGCCCCCGATACACAAAGTACAGCTGATGGAAATGTCATTATTTTGCTAATATTCGGTCAAAAACCAAGAATTGGACAATAAAAATGTTGATGTTGCCGCTAGATGAAAAGTTAGGATTCAGTAAAGTTATTACAATTTATCTGGAGACATTAATAACATGAATTTCAATGTAATTTCCTAAAACAGGTGGGCTTTAGTTTTGAGTAAACACACTCAAACAGGAGAGATTTGTGATTGTTTGCTACTCTCAGTAGTATTTGCATTATTTTCAGAATTAATACCTTTTTGTTGCCCTGGTGCATATCAGTGTTTAATATATTCCTGTATGTTTAACTAAGGGATTAACAGCAATAATGTGATAAAGAACTGGATTACTATAATTATGTTGGAGCGAGTTGTTTGAAGCTGAAAAATTTAAGACTGAAATTGCATTTGTGGTCATGTTCAGCGAGTCGCTCCAGCAGAGACTCCCGTCTGCTTCAGGAGCCGGCCTGCTGAGATTTCTGTCAAACCAGAAAGATATACAGTATAAAGCTGGACTCTGAGGGGTTACAGCCACGCGGGAGACAAACCACGCCTGAGCTGTTCACCGAGTTCACCATTTTTGGGGGTTTGGGTAAATAAAAATAAGAGGGGGGAACTTTCCCTTTGTGTGTTAAAGAAATGCACATGTATTTATACTTCCTCATGTTCAGCGACTTCACCCGCAGTGTCTCACGGAGAGAGATCCTTTCTCCCTGCAGCGGTCAGACAGTACAATCACCACGACCCCTGGCACACCACCACACCAATACAGACTATTCCACCACTGTTGTGCAATTATCACTGCCATGTGCAATATTCACTCTTACAATTTTTTATTAACGACTCTGTATTTATACTATTGTTACTCTATTTTATTCTATTTAATTGTGTACTCACCACTTTACTGTCTTGTTCTTTTGCTGTAACAAGGTACATTTCCCCATCGTGGGACTAATAAAGGATTTCTGATTCATAACGTGTACCAATCTGCATCACGTCAAAGGTTTTGCATTAAAAATGTCAGAAAAGCTTTTTCTGTCCAGTGGTCATAACTAAAGGTTTTATCCCTCTCAAGCAACGTTTGATGACCTCGATCATCACTAAACACTGTTTCTTGTGTTCAAGAAGACATTTAGTTCTGAATGTGGAGCTACAGGAAGAGTCCAAAAACAATATAAAATATAAATTATGACCTGATGGTGATGGTTGTCCTGATCTTGTGCCACCATCAGGTCATCATTTAAACTCAAAATGTAAAAGGTGGTGAAACTACAGAGAATGATCAATTTATCATTAACAAAATGTACAATTGTTTCCCCTTAAGAATGAATACTTGACAAACACTGCATTCAATTATCCAAAACATTTAGACATGAGGAGGAGCTGCGTATGAATGCTTTTAAGACACGCAGAAATAAACAACTATCATGTACATGCACAGCACACAGAGGCATTGTTTGACATTGTGAACATCTGCTATAAATAAATACAACTAGAGGAACTTAAGAGACATTAAGGTGACACAGCCCTCGTGTCTCCACGTGTTAACCTAAAGAAACAAGTTAGTTAGTAAAGTTAAGTGGTTAAGTGAGCTGCACCATGTTTTCACTGAAGCTGTAATACAGGGGTGGGAAACCTCCGGCCTCCGGGGCCGTAATACGAGACCTTTTGATCCGGCCCTCGAGGTAATTCGTAAAACGTACGCAAAAAAAATCCACTAGCAAAAATAACTAGACGCCAATATTTTAAACGGGTGCTGGACTGTTTTTCCGGGCCAAGGTCAGGGTCCTTGAACACAACACGAGCGGAACATGTCATCACGTGGTCACGTCATGTCCTCATGTCAAAAAACTTTTAAACGAGACGGTCGTTGACATCAGCGAACGCAACATGACCAGTGTAAACAAGAGAAAGCTGGGTGTGGAATGTCGCACTTTCCAGGAGAAATGGACGAACGATTATTTCTTTGTGGAAGTAAAAGGCCAGTGTGCCTAGTTTGTGCGGACGTGCTTGAAATAATCTCGAGCATCATTACACCACGAGACATGCCAAACTGCACAAGCTGAAAGGACGAGTGCGTTTGGATAAAGAGTTTGGTCCAACAAGCAGCTCTCTGCAGAGCGGAACATACAAACATGGAGAGATAGAGAGGTAGACCCCCACACCAAGAACAGACTGTTGCACCACTGCTGTGCAGTTATCACTGCCATGTGCAATACTCACTTTATTTTCTATCAACCACTTGGTACTTATATAATTTTTTATTCTATTTAATTATTGTGTTCTGCCTTTTTACTTCATATGTTCTTTTGCTGTGACGAGATAAATGTCCCCGTTGTGGGACTAATAAAGGATTTCTGATAAAACAGAAGTTACAGGATACAAAAGTTGCTTTTTTGTTGTTAAAAGAAAAGTGAAATGAATGAGCTGCCTCTTAAAATATTAGGTTATGAGTTCAATAATTAGTACGGCCCTCGAAGGATGTTGTAAAAATAAAATGGCCCTTGATAGGAAAAAGGTTCCCCTCCTGCTGTAATACAATGTCTTGTATGTTAATGTTTTAATTAAACTAGTGTATTAGTATGTTGTCACCAGTGGCACAACACTTCTGTTCTCCTTCATTTGCAGAACTTCTTGCTCAGTAAAAATGCAAAAGCAGAAGATTCTGCAACCGTACGAATCAAGCAGACTCTTTAAACACATCCTGCAGCTCCTACCACACCCGGAAATATGTATATTTTCATAGATTCTGTTGATGTCGTCTGCTTAAAATCTCTTATAGAAGTAAATGCAATGTGAGCTCCGGAACACAAAGACTCGTAGACGCTGTGTGTCCGTTGTGTGTTTGTTGTGTGTTTGTTGTGTATTTGTTGTGTGTTTTTTGTGTGTTTGTTGTGTGTTTGTTGTGTGTTTGTTGTGTATTTGTTGTGTGTTTGTTGTGTGTTTGTTGTGTATTTGTTGTGTATTTGTTGTGTATTTGTTGTGTGTTTGTTGTGTATTTGTTGTGTATTTGTTGTGTGTTTGTTGTGTATTTGTTGTGTATTTGTTGTGTATTTGTTGTGTGTTTGTTGTGTATTTGTTGTGTATTTGTTGTGTGTTTGTTGTGTATTTGTTGTGTGTTTGTTGTGTGTTTGTTGTGTGTTTGTTGTGTGTTTGTTGTGTATTTGTTGTGTGTTTGTTGTGTATTTGTTGTGTATTTGTTGTGTATTTGTTGTGTGTTTGTTGTGTGTTTGTTGTGGCACGTTAAGGGAATCTGCTAAAGGTGAAATGAACCTCTGGTTTCACCTTTTCCACTATGTCTGCCATCGCTGTATCTTCGAGTTGCTCCAGCACATAGGAGCGCTCCAGTGCACGTGTTGAGGCGCGGTATATGATAACCCCCCCATGCTCAACCTGACCCTCTCTGCGCTCCAGATTGGTTATTGATCCAGCTTTCTTTACGCATATTGCTGCATGCACTTTTTCTTTTAGTCCAGTCTTTTATGTGCAGACAGTCTAGCCGTTGTGTAGTATCCTGTTGCATGAAAAATGCTGAATGGGATGAGCCATGTCACCTCCTCCGGCTTGTCCCCACCATAAATAATGATCATTTCAGAAGCCCGTCAATTTAGCTTCGTAGAGCAATATTTTCGAAAGCATTTATTTTTCCGATTCAATAGATCCTCATATTTCATTATGTGAAACGACATTTTGTCTTTCTTGGCTCTGAAAGCGAGAGTATGGACATGTGGCTGTAATCCACAGCACCCGAAACACAATCAATAGACATGATAAAGAGACTCAAATCAATCAATCGCACTTTTCTTCAGCAGCAATCAGATCATAGGAGAAGTATGTGATGGATTTTTGATTTTTTTCTTATAGATTTCTTCATTCTAAAACATTTTACAGACCGGGTGGACACAAAGTAACGCAATCCAGTGCAAAGGCTCGACACTAAATACATTTATGAATCTTATTATGTGACTTTGTTTGTGCTGTTGTTGTAGGACACTAGATCGCAAGGGAAGGGAATTTCTTTTTACCATTTCAAACTTTAATTATAACACACTATCTTTTATTATCTTTGAGCAGCAGCAGCTTTCCACAGTGCTAACCTTTAATGGAGTGTAGCTCTATTATGTTTTCTCCCTTTTAATGACTGTGTCTGTACTTAATATGAGCTATGAGATTGTATGTGTGGGAGTATTCTTGCATTTCAATATCACTCTGCTGCACTGTAGTCACAGCATTCATTAAAATAAGGGAGGAAATAGATAGATAGTGATTTAAGGTGGTTCATTCTCTGGCAAACTGAAACCAGGGTTTCCAGTGTTTTATCGCTGAAGGTATCTGGTAAGTAGCTGGGCTTTGATAATGCATGAAATGATTCATCATTTGGGATTTTTGTTGGATGCTTCCTGAGCAGCAGAGACATGTTGAGGGTTTTCAGAGAAACGTAAAAAAAATCACAAATGTGTGAAGAACAGTCGTGAGGCAAAAAGGTCTCTGGATATGCTTCACATGCTCGGGTAATGAGTGAACACAGATATTAGCGATGGGGCTACAGTAACACCTCGCAAATGTGGGCGTTTTTTTTGCTTTGTTTCGAGCGAGGACGCTCATATATCATTCAGCCATCTCCTCTGACAGGCAGCCAGCTGTGTCCATGTCAGTATTCTGTCAGAACAGCAGTTCTCTTCAATCAATCATCTCATTACCCATTCCAACATTTTGAAGATGAAAATGACGGCGTGAATTAGATTGGGATTGGCGACTCCGGTAGAATTAACGAGCGCTGAAGGTCCCGCGGGGACCGGCACGGCTTATTACTAAAACATAATTGGGCTGCTGTGACACTTCACGGTGGCCCCCCCCATCTGTTTGTTGGTGCCTCACTGGGAATCGTGATGAGGCGAAGCCTTTCCTTGTGTCTCTTTGCTGTTGTACAACAAAATCAATGATTCATAAACAGCGCTCGCTGACCCGGAACGCAGCAGTTGGCGCTCGGTGTCAGAGAGGAACCCCTGCCACGACTCTCAATATGATTATACACAGCCAAATGAACAGTGAAGTCATTCACTTCAATGAGAACGTGTGACATGACACACACACACACACTCAGGAGCCTTGACAGTGTTCAGTAATTACTTGATCTTGCACTTCACAGCCTTTGGTAACACACAGGCAGTAAGCCACCCAAACATCCATAGGGTAAGTGATAGCTCTACAGCACAGTGTGGAGCTTCATACTGAGCAGCCGCTGTGCTTCGTCTCTCCTCCGAGTGACTCTCAAAAGTCCTTTGCACATCCTTACTTACCCTAACTGACACACACACACACACACACACACACACACACTCTCTCTCTAAGACCCTGGAGGAGCCGGGGTCTGGCAAATGCTGCTCTATGTTGAAAGGGATTAGAAAGATTTGTAAGTGCTCAAGCTGACTCCTCATGTCAGGATTGCCGCGGTAGCTAGAGGGCTGCAGACGGACTCTTTATTTAAAATGGCGCAAGAAACTTTTTTCCTTTTTTGCCTCGTAAAACTCACTTTTTTGGCCGTCCTGCTGAGGCTAATGTGAGGCAGAGAAGAAGGCTGTCAAATGCCACAATACCGCCGGGCCCTGGCATTCTTCTGTCACTATAGAGATACATTTGCTGTCGTTTCTGGGCTATTTTCTCTGTGGGGTTATAATTGTTAAAACACTATTGATGCCGTAAAGTGGCTGACGCACAGTGGAAATACTTCTGAATGTATTACTCCCCCCTGGGGAACTTTTCATTCAGTTACACTCAAGGCCTTTATTGTACAGACTTGGTTAAAGTTTTATATACATTTTTCAATTCTCCGCAGCCTGAAATAGTTGTCAAACGGTTGCGATTGAAAAACCCCCACTGCTCCCAGAAGAAATGCAGGATGTTAAGAATGAAGGAAAAATAAATAATCCATTTTACAGCTGCAAAATGCAAGATTTATCCCGACTGAAGCGCTCTGGTCTGCATCTAGTCTAAATCAAATGATTATATGTGCACCAAGAAAAAAGCTATTTGTTTCCCCTCTCTCTAATGGTCCTACCCATGGCTTTTTCCAGGCCTGTGATCACAACCTTCAATTTCATACATGGCTCTCTGCGATGGCACAGGTTGTGTGAATAGCATGGGTCAGGCACATCCCATCCAGCGTTTCATTATTCATTGTTCTCATTTTCCGTGAGAGATTCATTTCTTTCAGGAAGTCATCTAGAAAGCATTGAATGCCTATTTCCTGTCGGCCGATGCGAGAGGGGGCTGCGGGAACAGCAGGGGTGGGGGTATGGAAATCTAGCAAATAGAGCTGCTTCTACACAAATTGCCTGCACTTCCCCGTTGATAGGAATCACAGCATGTTTTTGTTGACCGTGGTTGTTCATTTATACATGCAGAGATATCTGTGCACCCTAATACCTGAGTTACTTCACTCTCCCCCCCCTTACACTATACCCTAGAAAAACATCTATTTTTATATTTATGAAAAGAACCCAAATGGGGCTGGTAATAATATATTGGCTTGGTCAGCATGCTCATTGTGTGATTGCCTCTAGATAGCTGCATAGCATTGGGCTAATTTGTCACTTTGTGCAAGCTCGTCTACAGCGAGACTGATGCAACGTTGGGACATATAAATACATCGGCAGGCAGCAAGGTGACAGTTATAAATAACCAATACATTGTATGATTCTATAATCAATAGTACATTTGCATACAGTGCAGATTAACTGCAGTACAGTTGTAGCATGTTTGAGCAATTGGTTGCCTAATTGGTTAAAGTAGCTTGTGGGTGTGAGGAGCTACATTGTTCATGTTGCCGAGGCAACACGGTGTGAAGATAACCTGTAAACATGTACAACCTGTTTATCATCGGTTTGCTTCCTCGCGAAAAGGTTTTCACGCTTTGCTGACTGTGGAAAAGTTGGTTTATCAATCAAATCAAAATGCGACAAAGTGCAATGGAAACAGAGTTAGCGAATAAATGATAACGTACATAAAGCATGTGACTTCAACGTCCATTGACGCTGAAGAGACGAAAGGCAGCGGCAGATTAAATCCGATCCGATATAACCTTCTTCACATGAAACCAACAGTCGTTTACACCATTTCTCGCCGTTCGAGGGTCTTTTAATTATCTTGCTGCTCCATCTTCTTCTGTAATGGTATAATGCTTTTCAGACTACTGCTGCTGCTTATCTCCATGAACTGCAGTGGATGGAATCAAGCATTCAATCTCATTTTCTTTGTTGATTTTCTCGTTATGTACGACACTTGGCTGTTGTCTTAACACTAAACATTCCTTCGTTACTCTCTGTCCTTTAAGAAGGACATTTGATGAGCAGAGTTCTGGAATCCAAAGGAGACAGAAGTGATGTCTTACCCTGAAGGTTTATTAGATCGAGGAGAACAGATAATGAACAATACAAGCGAATACAGAGATGCTGTCACATTGTACGTCACCATCCAATCTGGCAAACAGTCACTTTCTCTCCACATTTATCCTAAAACAAGGCAATCTATAAACTGTTTCCCTAAAGATGGATCCCCTCGATGGCTCCTAAAATTCTCAGTAAGACCGTCACTGCATCTCCCTCACCTCGCCCGTCTGAAAACACTGCGGCCATCTTAACTTTCATCTTGCAGCTGGGGTTTGTTGTGTCCGGGGAACCAGGGAGAGCTACACATTGTTCTGGGAACAGCTCGACCTGAGAAGGAACATTCTGTACACTGACCTTTGACCTGAAGACGATTAGTACGTGCTCTGCCAAATATGTACCTGTAATAGGGTTTGAGCATATCGACATGTGTGTACAATTCCTTAACAGACACACAACTAGACATCAATATCCAGTCATCTTCAGTTGCTTTCAATTTGAAAACAGCTGATGTAATAAAAGCATTTCCTATTTTAAGTGTGCAGATGAAATCAACCAATTCAATATACATGTACAGAAAGCCCTCTGTCCAAGTTCAGTGTTGCGCAGTAATGCATCACTTAGTAATGCGAGTACCTTTTTCACTTAAGAGTAGTTTTAAAAGAACATTTAGAAATTAGGACTCATTCCTGTAACACTTTGTTACTTTGACAGTTCGGCTTTGAGGCCAAACTGTCGGATGTCAGGAAATCTCTCTGAATTGTGGCACTGCCGGATTTTAAAACGCAACGTCTTGTTTCCTATTTCTATGTTTATGAATACAAAATATGCAACGTGTGAGGGTTGAGGATTTGGAGTTACAAGCACGACTGCCTGCAGAGTAATACTTTTTTAATGTGCAATGAGAACACAAGTCCGTTTACAGTCATTTACAGTAAAGAGTTTATAATTAAAATATAGTCTGGATTACAAATACTGTAGCATATGATCCAAATATAGGCCAAATTCAACTACACCAGAACCTGAGAGAGTTTTTAAACCCACCTTGGGGGTTAAATGGAATTTGAAAAGCGTGTCAATAAGGAACATTTCCTTAGCAGCACAATCTATCCAGGCAGACTCTGTAATGTGGCGACCCACTGACATTGATTCACTGGAACAGAGAGAGACTTCCTCTCTTAGCCCTGCAGCTTCACCTGCACTCACCATCCACTCAGTTTTGGTCAAAATGGATTTACTGAAGCTTCTGCATATGTTTATACTTTTTTTTTTTTTTTTTTAAAGCAGCAGGGCTCTATTAATAAAACATTGGGCTATTTCATTTTTCAACCTAACTGATTTCATTTTTCAGTGTTAGGGCCAATAAAATGCAATGGAAACCATTAATGTACGCCCTATTCTTCTCTGATTTACATTATGCTCGAAATGTATAAGCAGCTACATCTTGTAGATGAAAAAGAGAAGAAGAATAGTAGCATTAGAATCAGTTGCATTGTTTTCAGCCCTGCCACTGAATCACACGGCAGCATCAGGCAGAGAGAGGGTGACTTCCACTGTGTATGTAAATGCATATTTGCTGCTGCGACTTTAACTGAAATTGTCAAACTTTTCCAGCTCGCCGCTGCTCACTGCCAACCATGTGTCCATAGCAACCATGGCTGAGCACCACAGCATGCTGAGAGCCAAATTAAAGTTTTCTTCAAGAATTCAAGGAAACGCAGGGTGAGCAATTTATATAGAAATATTTTGGGGGTGAAGTTTTCCTTTAAGTACATTTTTTGAGTTATGGAGAAGGGGTGGGATCGTATAAGGGTAAACTTCTCAATTTCCAGGCATTTAAAATCTATTCATATTGTTTATTGTATATTTTTTGTTATTTTTTTCCTTAACCTTGTTTTTTTACATGTTAAAACAATAAAACAATCTTTACAAGCCTCCAATTTGACATTTCGGATTTTTCTTGAAAAAGACGCATCCTGTACACAGTATCTGTTTTTGCACTCATGCTCCATCCCTCCCACATTTATTGACGCCATTAACTGTATGTCGTGCTTTTCAAATGGTCCACTCTCATGGCATACCTTTACCATTATGTCACTGAAGCAACTCAAACCTCAGCAGAGCCAGTTTCTGCCATTTGTGGCAAAATAAAATGAAAGGAGAATGATAGAGATTGAGAAAAATAGCTCATACTTGAGCTGTCATACCGGAGGACACATTTCTGAGTGCTGTATTGATCCATCAGAGTTGAGTGACTCTGTTCACTCCGTTTGATCTATAGAACATGACACATCCTGGATGGGTAGACTGAGCAGATGTGGGGGTATCGCGGTGCCATCACATGTATCAGAGTATAGTTGTAGCAAAGGTAATGTGATGACTCGCAGGTCACCAATACCCCACGAGAGCCAGCTTTCTGGTCTGTGAACGAGACAACAGCGTGGATCTGATATCAATCAAAGTCACATTGAAAACAATCAGCTGATATGATACACCTCGAGCAGACCGCAGGAGAGATCGGAGGAAGAGGCTGCTGACATGCCGCTGGTATCAGACGTGGCGCTGGATCCATTATCACATCCCCCCTTCAGAGGATGTCACCTGCCATTTTACACTACTCAGGGTATTGATCATTTTGCACCACATTAAGAGGAAATTCCACCCAAGGTGACACCAGAAAAACACCAGAGAGTGAGAGAGTAGGACTTAATCTTCTCCTTTGCAAATGAGCTCTTAGATGAGTTAATTTAATCCCTGGACTAAACAAATTAGAGTTGGGAT
The DNA here is from genome assembly GCF_900634415.1 of Cottoperca gobio. Lineage (NCBI taxonomy): Eukaryota > Metazoa > Chordata > Actinopteri > Perciformes > Bovichtidae > Cottoperca > Cottoperca gobio. The sequence goes on from NC_041365.1 coordinate 19,843,053, forward strand.
GTATCATGTTCTCTGCCAAGTCTTAATGGCCTCATCGCTTCTGAAGCGCCATGTGAGAATGGGAGAGTCCCTCAGCACTGCCTCATAAAATGCATCCACAGAAGGTGAGGTAAGTTGCTCTCTCATCCATTAGGCGCACAGCTCTATCTAATGGATACACTAGGAATAGAGAAGAATTGCTGGAAACCTGTTTCTTAAGAGTAAACACACTTGATACTTTTTTTTATCTAATGAGATGATGATTCCACTTTAGAGACTCTAATATTGCTGTTAGTTATTACAGACTATCATCCACCCACAGATTTTATGCTTTTATATTTCTGTTTTTAGTCCAAATAGAAATATAGTTGAATGTACAGATTGACATGTCAGGTTGCCTGAGCTCACGTGAGAAGAGATGTGTAAAAGCACATGTAGGATCCATATTTTGCAATCCGTAAAAATGTATTAAAATGAGACAGTACGAACTAAAACCTATTACTAACTATAGGCGCCACAAAATGGTAAAACTCTCGTATATTTCGGCACTAATGTCATTATTTGATTGCACAGTACAAATAATATAATTATCGTACATCTGGCAACGCTGACGCACAGCTTGACAATAGCTTGGCCTTAGTCCCGCCCCATGGGGCTGATTGGCTAATCGTTCATCGCCCATGGTGCTCATTGGCTCGATTGCTTTTTATCGAGAAACCGCTTTTTGCCAGATGAATCCGTCAACTCGAGGGAGCGGGTGGATTCAAACCCAGGCAGCTGAAATGGGTAATTGATCAATTGGAAATGTGACTACCCTAAATGTACGGTTATCAAAACCTAGCGCCTACATTACCCACAACGCAATTTATTTCTGTCAAGGCCTACTGGGGTTTATTGAGGTAAACCATATGTAGTCGTAATAACTACTTTTGTTGGACGATATATTGTCCCAGAAATAAACGTGATAAAGAATATTAATGTTATTTTAAGCCACTGATGATATACAAGTACAATCTTTAATGGGGCAATGAATGTTCAGACATTGGAATTGGAATATGGAAACAATATAAAAAATAAAAAAAATAAAAATAAAGTAATAAAATACAATTAATCAAATTAACAAAACAAAATGAAACCACACAATCAATAACATTGATTCTGGGGTTCTGTAAACAAAAATGAGCAGTATCAAGTCATGTCCATATATCGTACGACAAGTCGATAACATAATTATCGTGACAGACCTTACTTGCACTTTGAATGCCATCAAGAGGTCATTCATAGTCTGCCACACTATGTATTCAGCCAATTTAATAATTTTACTCACAGCATTAATAATGTATACACTTTTTAATGCACATGCAGAACATTTTTAAACGTGTAAGTATGGGCTTCTTGAGGTCCTGTGTGTGGTTAGAACAGCACCTATCTGAGACCTAAGCTCTATTGAACCTATTCAAAGGTGGCCCCACAAAAGAATTAAAAAAGACTCAGTGCTCTGCCATATAAAGACGGCAGTGCTCGGAAGCACTTGGGAGCACTCAGACAGCCTCAAGTGCTCTACAATCACTGATAACTACATTAAGATGCTGGAACTATGAGAAAAAATACTAGAGCGAAACTAAATGTTGTCACCTTCTGCAGCAGTGTGAGTATCTTTATAGTAAATACGAGTAGATTTGCAAAGTAAAGCAAACGCCTACTGATTATTTGAATTAGCTACAAAACGGAGGAAGACAGATCCTACTGGGCTCATTGAGTGATTGGAATACAAACCAAAATGACAGGAAGCTTAAATCTGGACCAACATGAAAAGTTGTTTTTGTGCCTTCAAATCACAAAAGTCCTTTGTGGAAAATGTTCATTATCGCAAGTAGGAAAACCTCCCTGTTAACACCGAGTGCAGAATCAGCTGATTTGGTCAGAGACAGCTCACACCTGCACTGTGTATCTATGGCTGTTAAATGAATCATGCAAATGTTTGTCAGGCTCTACGATCAGCTTTAACGTTTAGAGTCTCAGTGTGGAATTTAGTGACAGCTGATAGAGCTGCTGACTGATGGCTTCAGGAGGAAAATGCATCACATTTTAAAATGTGAGAGAAAATAAATCTCTTCATGATCCTGTGTTATATCTGTCTAATTTCTGTACATACATAATAGTATTTGCAAGGTGGGACTTTCACATACTTTTATTGGCCCCTTAATCGGAAAAATACCTCAAATTTGGGTCATTTCACCAGATTATTTCTCACACTGCTGCCTGTAAAGCTAACGTTGTGTCGTCTTCGTTAGCATTAGCATTGCTACTAGTTGCCACTGTTACTTGAATCAGGCGTGTTTGGTAAAAAAGGACACGTGCTGCTTTCTAATCTTATTTAAATGTATTTACTTCAAATAGTATTTGCTAGTTTCAAGCAAGTAGCTTTATTTCTAAAAGCTGCCCATAATTAAGCTATCATGAGGCTGTTTCTACCTATATGTCACAGTGGAGAAAAGGTGAGGACCCAAACGCAGAATGCAAGATAATCTTTTTAACCAAAGAGAGCTTTATTTCAGGAAAGCTTACAAAATTCCAAAATTGCAAAGTAACAACTAAAACCGAAAAAACAGACCAGAGGGTGAGCGGCAGTAGCCACAAGGGGAAAACACGATGTAACATGAATGACGACCCGACTAGGACAGACAGGGATATATACACACAACCACTAAACGAGGGAACGAGACACAGCTGGGAGAGAAAGGCAAATACACAGGTGGAAACTAATCAACAATCACAAGGGGAGGGGAAACACAGAGACCGGAAGTACAACTAGACATGACACAAGCGGGAGTGAACACTTCAAAATAAAACAGGATATAGAAAAATCACGATCATGACACTATATGCACTTGTCTATAGAACATATACATTTAAGAAACAGTCATTGCATCACTTTCATTGCAACGCTGAAGATTTGATCTGATATTATTGACACTTTCAGAGAGGGAACGGCCTGATGAGCTGATCGACATTTCCCAACAGCAGGGAGAACTAAAGTGATGATACTTCTCCACACAGCTTGATGTATGAATGATTTAATCATTAAAATACATTTAGAATACCCAGTTTATGAAATAATGATCAGCGAGGAGGAATGTTCTTCAGCTTTCTCTCTGTGGAAGTATTTCCATCTTGCTTTGATGGGAGGACGTTCTGTGTTGGGAACCGTTCTGTATTTCTCAAATATTTTTGTGCAGCTCATATTTGCATTTATAGAAGTTTATATTTTACATCACTTGTACTTCAATAAATGTAAAGTAGTTCTTAAACCTTCTGTCCAGCCCTGGTAACACCTGATGAGGAGGTTTTCAGATTGCACCCCGCACTGTTAATAGCAACGTGAAACCTAAGTTCCTCACCTGCACCTTATAGCCTCAGGGAAGAATTCACAAACAGACTCTTCACACCTCAGCCTGCTCAGAATGTCACCATCTGACAACTTTAAGCAGCTTTCAGTATCTATTTTTCTGAACCGAGCTGACACCTGTCGCCTTGATTAGAGAAATAAATCAGCCTCTTATATTCTAAAAATATGCCGAATGAAAGTAACGTCTGCTTCCCAGGATCTATAATTAATGTGGTCACATTCAGCGCGGGAAGAGGAAATCTGATGTTCCCCTCTCCTCTTCTCCTCCTCTCCAGTGGCATCCTCTGCAACCCAATAATCCCTGAGAGAACAAAGTGAGCTGTGAAAGCACAAATATAAACGTAGCATCAAAACTTTCAAATCTCCGCCGCTACTGTTCTGACAGCTGCCTGCACTAATTAGCCATCAAAGGTCTTCCTCCTCCACCAACAGCTAACACCAGTTCAGTCTCATTGCTGCTGTCACAGCGCGTTTGCATGTCCATGCTTGTGTCTCTTTAATTAAATGTAGGTAAAGGCAAAAACAAAACATTCTGTAATGACTTCATTGTACATTGGAAATCAAACGTGGACCACAGGCAGTCAGGAAGTGTGACATGAACAAAGAAAGGATTCTGACACAGTAAATGATTACAGGTTTATTGGGTTGATATGTGTTCTTTGTCAGGAATTATTAATGTTCAATGCAAAAGTGTATCTTTGACTTTATCAAAGGGTCATGGGACTATATTCTTATGTATTTGTCACTGATGTTAAACATATCACTTTTAATCTGAGTCATTTTAACAACTGTCCCTTTCTATTAATGCAGAATGCAGACAATCTGATCAATTGTGTAAAAAGTGAATAATGGATTAATTCAGCATGAATTTCTCATTAGTACGTAACATTAACAGAGAGGCTCCTGGGTAACTACTGTAGTCTGGTTTGCTACTTTCAAAAGCTAATAAAAGTGTTTAGAGATTAACCTTTGAATTCTCCTGTGTGATGCACCACAAGTCATAAGAGGAGTCACTGCTTTAGGTATTGCACTGCATGTTATCTAATGCCTTTTATTTATCTAGTGCACTTTCTTAAGTTTGCTGTTGTTGCAGCCTGACATCATGTCGGGAGGCTGTGCACCATCGCACAGCCTCCCGACATGATGTCAGGCTGCAGACAACAGTCAGTGCAATTAATAGACGGGCAAGTTAACGTCCCCCTCGGCCCTCTATTATTCCCATACATGTCAACCCAGAATGAATTCTTTTATACTTGGCACATTACAATGTGTTGACAAATCAACTTATGAAGGCTTAATGGCACTCAACAGGATAATGTCACACACAACAATAGTGTCAAACACTCTGAGAAGAAGCGTCACAGGAAGGGCTCCGGGCTGAAGGCAGAATACGTTCCATCAGAAAGGAAACCGGAATATCTTCTCAGGTGGTGATAATTAAAACTACGTTTTTATTAATGTGTCATACATGCAAACAACACATTACTAATGAACATAAACCAGATGCAGAATGTTATTGAGAATGATACGACACAAAATCAAAAAGAGTAAATCAGCTGCATCATGTTATAGACAAGAAAAGCTCTAAAAACACACTGTATATATGTGTGTGTGTGTGTGTGTGTGTGTGTGTGTGTGTGTGTGTGTGTGTGTGTGTGTGTGTGTGTGAGAATATAGTGCCACGTTTAACAAAGAAATATGATTCATTTAATTGGAGACAAATGTAATTCCAATATTCACTCTCCTATAACCTCCGTTTTGGTCTCCACCAAATCCTGAGAGAAATATCTCTCATATATATTTATATATATAAATGTATATTTTTGTCTCTTTATGCTTGACATTGTTCAAAAGTGTAACGCTAATAGTCTCTGCAAATGATTCCTTTCACATTATGTTGTCATTTGATACATTATTAATATATTAATATACAAATATGATATTAATACATTTAATAGGCTTGGACACAATATTTCGTTTTACCTCTAAGCTGCAAATGAAACTTTAAGTAGAACGTTTTATTTATGTATTTAAGTTTGTTGTGAGATGTTTTACTGATGACGGCGAGCTGCTGCAGGAAAGTTGTGAAGAGATCAAGTTCTGCAGCCAAGACTCAATATTACACAAGTGCTTCCATTCCAGCGTTTTTCACTGCAGCTGTAACAAGATTACTGTGCAGGCTTAGTCATTGGCAAAGGGCACAGACAGACACATATTCTGCTTATACACAGGTACACCAACACAAATAAGATAAGTCTGGATCTGGAATACTGCTGTAAGAGGAGCCACTGACAGTTTGTCACTACTTCAGAACGCTCTCCTTCTCTCCTCTCAAGTTATATTATTTATAAATAGCTCCTTAAATGACTGAGGTAGCTTTTGGTGGTGATTTGCAAAGAAGTGACAGCTGCCAGGAGTGTCCTTCTTCTTTAGTATGTTAGCATGCAAACATTTGCTAATTAACACTAAACACAAAGGACGGCTGAGGCTGAAGAGAGCGTCGTTAGTTTTGCAAATATTTGGACGTAAACCAAAGTTTTGAACAAACAAAAAGTTGTTTTTAATTCATCCTGACGGGAACATGAATGTTTGTACAATGTTTTGTGGACGTGCATCCCAAAGTACAAATATACTGCATTATGGTCACTTTGTGGAGGAACAAATGAGACTTATTGCACCTGTGATTTCCTTCTCACACGTACATCTGTACGGCTGTTTGTAAGATTCATTTCCTGCTCAATTGTGTGCATGTGTGAGCATTCAGTGAGCAATAGCTTCTAATCTTCCCTTCACCTTCCAAGATGAAATGGGACTTAAAAAATAAATAAAGTGTTGTTTATTCCCATGATATTATAAAGTTATTGGGATATAATTTACAAATCTACAGCTAGAACAGTAAGTCAAATGTTTTATTTTAAGTTAATAGTTGCAGAATCTGGAGTATCACTGGCAGGCTGACATGAGAAGTGTGTGTGTGTGTGTGTGTGTGTGTGTGTCATCAGCGAGCACGCATAACCATCACGAGTCCTTTTTATTCTTCGACGTTCACTCTGGTACTCAGCACATCCTGCGATGGTGCCGGGTGAACTGTGTGTGTATTCTGACAGCAGGATGAGGCTTTCGACAAAATAGAAGCCATCACATCCAGATGTAAGATGACACGCTGCTCTTTTGCTTCAGAGGTGAGAAATACTCAGGGCCATGGTGGCGAATGACCTTGGCAGCTGCGTCCCCGGGGAGAAGGGAATTAATAGCTAACCTTTGGACTATATCTTGTTCTGCTTTCTCTTTGCTTTTCCAGGCAAGTATTTAATTTGTATGCAGAATTAATAATCTAAAGGGAAGTGTGTGAGAAGTTTACACTTATTTAAGTAAGCTTCATGCAGCTGTAAAAAATATCTGCATTTGGATTCATAACCAGAAGCCTGACGTTATTAGAACCATGTTCCTACATTAATCAAATAATAGTCCTTAGACACTCTGTCCTTAGACCCTCTGTCCTTAGACCCTCTGTCCTTAGACCCTCTGTCCTTCAGACCCTCTGTCCTCAGACCCTCTGTCCTCAGACCCTCTGTCCTTAGACCCTCTGTCCTTAGACCCTCTGTCCTCAGACCCTTCTGTCCTCAGACCCTCTGTCCTTAGACCCTCTGTCCTCAGACCCTCTGTCCTTAGACCCTCTGTCCTCAGACCCTTCTGTCCTCAGACCCTCTGTCCTTAGACCCTCTGTCCTCAGACCCTCTGTCCTCAGACCTTCTGTCCTCAGACCCTCTGTCCTTAGACCCTCTGTCCTCAGACCCTCTGTCCTTAGACCCTTCTGTCCTCAGACCCTCTGTCCTCAGACCCTCTCTCCTCAGACCTTCTGTCCTCAGTCCCTCTGTCCTTAGACCCTCTCTCCTCAGACCCTCTGTCCTTAGACCCTCTGTCCTCAGACCCTCTGTCCTTAGACCCTCTGTCCTCAGACCCTCTGTCCTCAGACCCTCTCTCTTCAGACCTTCTGTCCTCAGACCCTCTGTCCTTAGACCCTCTGTCCTCAGACCCTCTGTCCTTAGACCCTCTGTCCTCAGACCCTCTGTCCTCAGACCCTCGCATCGCACAAGGAAAAACTTCCTAAAAGAAACCCCATAATTAAAGGGGGAACATAGAAGAAACCTCAGGGAGAGACTGAGGAGGGATCCCTCTCCCAGGACGGACAGACGTGCAATAGATGTCGTGTGTACAGGATAAACAACATTGTACAAATACAACATTTGACAGAAATGATGTTGTGTTGAAAAAAAGAAAGTTTGGATGAATCCAGGAAAATGTCAAAAAGGCTTCCCGGTGTCCAGCAGGATCAGTCGTGTTTGCAGCCAGATTATCGTGTTCAAATATACTAAATAGCTTCAAACACAAAGTACAGCTGAGGACTGACGGGAACGTCCTTCGTTATGATTCAAATTAGTATGATTTTGACCAGATGATGTCACTAGATGAAAACAGAGGAGGTCAGAAGTGAGGATAATTCATCCTAAGGGGGCCGTGAATGTACAAAGTGTCATGGCCCCAACCCATCCAACAGTTGACGTTTCACTCAGATTCACAGAAGTGAGCCTGATGGTGGCGCTGGAGACATCTGAGATTTTCTTCCTTTCCTGTTGTGAGTTCGGCTGCTGACGGCCGACCAGCCGACCCATAAAGCTTCCGTCAATCAGCGCGCTGATTCAATTTACTCTCATTTCCCGGTGTCTGGATGCCGAGGGCACACAGAGGAATCGGTCCAGTGCCATGTGTCTCTGAGCATAGAGGAAACCCAGTTAGCTAAATGACATTACATAGTAACACTATGAGTGACATGTATGTGTGTGTATATAGCATGTCACTGCTGATTAAACATCTTGAACACATCAGTCAGGAACATCAGAACCTCATCAGAACTCCCTCTCGTAACGTTAACATCACAACACTTCACCTGTAAATATTTAACCCTGTAGTTTGCTGTCAATATTTTATTGATGCAAAAGTACTTAAAGTTGTTGCGAGGCTGAATTTTAAACGTTCTCCGATTGACATCGGGGGTGAAACTGAGTTCAGCACGGACAAATGATAGTTTTTCCAGAAAAATACATCCATTATTTATAAAAATTCATTTCATTTACTGCTCAGCTGCTTCTATATGCAGCCATAACTTATTTAACTTAAGGTTTTTTTTTTATTGCCATCGCTGGGGTTCAGCTTCTTTGTTTTTCCCTTCACCTTGTTACCCTGCTGGTATTTTCCTCGACTCATATTCACTTAACTAAAGATGTGTCATTACAGCCATTGAGGAAACAGTTTGCCCTTTAAAAAGAGAAGCAGACAGTGGATGTGGGTTGTGCTCAGATCTGCTTCCCCTTCCTCTCCACTTTCCACAGACCACTCGAACATTTGCATAACATTTGTGCCACCGCCGTGGGGCTCTGATGAGTCGCAGGTCCTGCTCCGTGAACAATATGGCCAGTGAAGTGTGAAATAAAGCAGCCGATGAAACCTTGTTCTCTGGAGGTGGCGGAGCAGACGGCGGGGAGATCTTGTGACACCTGGAATACAAACGCAGCAAATATCCAGGCATGAATTTCTCTCCTCGAAACGGCTTATTACACTTTCTTTAATCACGCATCCCTCAGAGGATAGAAATATCACAAGAATGTGTTGTGACTTCAACAAACAATAAGCGGGAAGATTAAATTTAATACGTAATCACAGTTTCACTGTATGGAGCCTTGTAATAAAAGGTAATTAATTAACTTTAACATTTTAACATTAGCAGAGACGCCACGAATAGTGTCACAACTATTTTAATCAAAGTGGAGAAGGGAAACGTGATATCTCAGCGATTCACACTTTAATTATTTTAATAGCTCATCAATCAGGTCTCCCAACTACACTATACATTTATGAATATGCATCTTCGCAACATTATTTTCATATTCAAGTACACGTCTTTAATCTTCACGTAAGCCTCAGACTTTATTGCATTTACATTTTTTTTTTTATTCTACTTGAAAAGCTGTTTGCTTGCTAACTAACACGCAACACAACAGGTATAAGATAATTAATTAGGTGATGCTAAAGTACTTCACAGTTTAAGAGCATGACCTCAATTTAGTTGAGCTACAGGTAAGCTTCTTCTCAACACATACAATTACATTCAATGAGTTAGAAAGATAAATAGAAGAGTTTAATTAATTAACTCTATTTTAACAACAACGCGGAGGTAGAGGGAAAGTTCCAAACTTAGTGTATCTCTTCATTTAAATTATGTAAGTTTTATTTATTTGTACATGTAGTCAGGATGGACTTATACTAAACTCAGTGAAGACATTAGAACATAGGTCTTCAACAGGGGGTCCGCGACCCCCAGGGGGTCAGCGGAGGTACTGCTAGGGAGGGGGGGGGCACAAAAGTGTTTGTAGATAAAGCTATTTAATTTAATTTGCTTTGCATGTACCTCAACAAGACCTAACACGCCCCCCCATACAATATATACAGTAGGGGGTCCCTCTCCACCAGTTTGGGGGTCCTTGGCCTGAAAAACGTTGAAGACCCCTGTATTAGAGTAATGTGCTGTTACGTGCAGCGAGGTTTCTATAGGAGAAATCACATATTAAAGCTTAGGAGCAGAAAAAAATACACCCTTCACATTTTCTGTTTCTTACACAATTAGCTCAAATTGGATGTCATAACAAGGAATAGGGGGGGCAGGACTCAGGAGCTATTATGTGATTAGACCACATACGAACACCGTGAATGAAAATGATGATGCCCTGTCATTCTTTGAATCGAGAGGAATAGGGCGGAGATATCCTCACGACGCTTTAGTGCGAGGGTCTCTGATACGAGCGACTCTCTAATTAGAGAGTCGCTCGTATCAATCACCCTGCAGTGGCAGGCTAATTTTTCCATCATCAATTACCTTGAACATTTTGGACGCTGATCAGACGAGACCCGTCTTAAACCCACTGCCGAGCTGTCATTGACACTAATGGAATTTTAAATCTTCCCTCACAGTGGAGTTCTACTTAAGTGCAAGTCCCAATTATGGGGAAGGTAATTTAGCTAATCTCCTCGAAAAAGCGACGATAAACTGCAATCAATATCAAAATATGTGCCCTGCTTAGGAGCGAGCAATTTACTTCTATTCTGACACACCAGGTTGCCACTTCACAGATCAATGGAAAGCACAAAAGGAAGGGAAGCGGTGGAATAAAAAGGGTTTTCTGTTGCAGTTACTTTGTGGTTGTTTTGCCTTCGGTCTAGGAGTAAGTAATATGCAAACAGATGTATGTTCAATCACTAAATGCCATGTGATAGGTGGAAAGGTATTATGATATGCTGAGCAGATCGCCTTGACATTCTGTTTGGATAATTATGGTACCCAGGAAATTATTTCTAAAGAGTTTGGTGAAGCACTGGCCTTTCCTCTCTAGCCCCATAATTAAAATGTCACCTGACAAAAGCACTTTGGTCCCTGACAAGTCACCATATCTCCAAAATGTATTGCTGGATTTGCATTTAATGTGCTGTGAATACGTCTGGTGCACAGAGGATGAATCCTACTGTGACCCTGTAAACCTATTTCCCCGGCGCTACCATCAGGCAGACACTTCCACTTGTGCACAAGATATTTCAGAACCTAATAGGTAGATTGCCATGAAATTGGATACCAAGGGGATAAACAGTGAGGTGGATATTCAAGAGATAAAACTGCTGGATTACATGCTGCATCGTTTCCTGTGAATCCCCTGTGTTTAGATAGGCAATCTGAATCCTGCACTATCACCTATAAAAAATATGACAGCGATAACATCTGAATGGAGGTGTGACCAGGTAGAAGGTTGTTTGGAGTTTGTCTCTTCTATGAAGTCCAAAGCGTCCCAAGTCGTACATGTTGTGAGTTCTAGAGTCGTAGAAGAAATAGGAAACGATGTTTTGTTAATATTGTGGAATCACAACATTTATGCAACCAAATGTTGGATGCTTTACCACGCAGACAGTGGCGAGGCCTCAATGATGTGTTAGCTGCACGCTAACGTTACCTTTAGTCACAAACTTGACGCCACGCCACGAACGTAAAGTCTCCACTTTTTAACCGCATGTCTTTTCTGATGAGAAAAGCAAAATCATCAGTTCAGGGGTGTCAAACTCATTTTAGTTCAGGGGCCACATGCAGCACAATTTGATCTCAAGTGGGCCGGACCAGTAACATCACAGCATGATAACCTGTAAATAACAACAACTCACAACTTTTCCCTTTTACACATTCGGAAAATGTTGAAATGTAATCTTTTCACAAAACATCATGAACAACCTGAAATGTTTTAAGAAAGAAAGGTGCAATTTCAACAATATTAAGCTTCATTTGATCATTTACACATGTGTGTTATAACGTACAGGTCACAGGTCACAGTGTATCTACAAAGACACACAACATTTCGTCACAGGTATCTGGAACAGTATTTTACTTTATGATCAAAACAACTAATTTTTACACTTTGCAAAGTCATCCCGCTGGCCAGATTGGACCCTCTGGCGGACCGGTTTTGGCCCTCGGGCCGCATGTTTGACACCCCTGAGTTCCTTCTGTCTAATCCCTTTGCGTGGTGTTGTAACATTAGGTTTGCAGTAAGGCTTTAGATTCTTGTTAAATGACATTTGATATGATATCAATAATTTACAACTTCTTGGGGTGAATCTTTAGTAGCTATTATCTTCCTTATTCCTCAACATGACAAGCTGCTGGAGCTTCTCTATAAATAGAAGCCATATCATCTCTCATCTCTATTTCAGTTCATCTCTTAATTTTAGCATCGGCTTCTTTTGATAAGAATGTACGAGTGACTTTCTGTCTTCTGTCAGATTCTGACATTAGTAATCAATAACTTCCCACAGATGCATTGATTTATGAATGTTCTCTGCAGCAGAGCTTTTAACGACTTATTCCAGACTCATTCCTGCTGCCCCACATTATAATCTGCTTTAAAGAGTTTAAATACTGCCTCAAGTACATGAACCTTAGTACAAAACCTTGAGTGTGACCTGCTGTTGGAGGCACAGAAGTCACTACCAAGGCTGGAAACAATAAGTCTGGATGTGGTGCGGAGGAGACCGTCAAAATAAAAGAATGCTGTTTACTTCCAGAGGGGAATCATGTTTACATGCTCACAGAAAGTAACTTAGCTCCTGGCTTCACTTCAGTTCAGGTCTTATTCAGGTTACGCTGTTTACGTGAAGTGTTTCCAGTGCCATGAATAAATCAGGGAGAATAATATTTCCATCACCGGTCTCACTGAGTGAGAGCTCAGACACTATATCAGATGTCCGAGCATTAACTAATGTGGTTTTGTTGGAATAAACTTGGAGCCTCCATGTGTCTGCACAAGCTTCTGCAAAAAGGACAATTGAATAGATGTTTATATATTCCATAAATTAATGTATTAATGTTGACAGAATAATCTCACCACAAGGTCCATATAGAAGCTTCTGTCATATCACATAATCCTCATGAGTAGTTGGAGTTGTCATTGGAAAACATTATATTTCTTTCATGTGAAAGAGGATTTCAAACGTTCATTCTTGATGCTGGAGAAATCTGTTTATCTGATGAAGCTCACGTGATATGAAGCTTCACACATGTAACTTCTCCTTGTGGTGAGATCATGTCTCACCCTCACCTCTCCTCACTGTTGGCAGTCACACTGTATCTACAGTCTTAAGTCAAATAGAGAGAGAGAGAGAGACACAAAGAGAGAGAGAGAGAGAGAGAGAGAGAAGGAGAGAGGGAGACACACACACACACACACACACACACAGAGACACAGACATAGAGAGACGCACACACAGAGAGACACACACACATAGAGTGACACAGAGAGAGAGAGAGACACACATAGAGAGTGAGACACCCACACACACACACACACACACACACACACATAGAGAGAGACACACAGAGAGAGAGACACATAGAGAGAGAGACACATAGAGAGAGAGACATAGAGAGAGACACATAGAGAGAGAGACAGAGAGAGACACATAGAGAGAGAGACACATAGAGAGAGAGACACATAGAGAGAGACACATAGAGAGAGAGACACATAGAGAGAGAGACACATAGAGAGAGACAAATAGAGAGAGAGACACATGGAGAGAGAGGGAGACACATAGAGAGACACACACATAGAGAGAGAGACATAGAGAGAGACACACATAGAGAGAGAGACATAGAGAGACACATAGAGGAAGAAACAAATAGAGAGAGAGACACATGGAGAGAGAGAGACACATAGAGAAACACACACATAGAGAGAGAGACACATAGAGAAACACACACATAGAGAGAGAGACACATAGAGAAACACACACATAGAGAGAGAGACACATAGAGGAAGAAACAAATAGAGAGAGACACATAGAGAGAGACACATAGAGGAAGAAACAAATAGAGAGAGACACATAGAGAGAGACACACACATAGAGAGAGACACACATAGAGAGAGAGACATAGAGAGACACATAGAGGAAGAAACAAATAGAGAGAGAGACACATAGAGAAACACACACATAGAGAGAGAGACACATAGAGAAACACACACATAGAGAGAGAGACACATAGAGAAACACACACATAGAGAGAGAGACACATAGATAAACACACACATAGAGAGAGAGACACATAGATAAACACACACATAGAGAGAGAGACACATAGATAAACACACACATGGAGAGAGAGAGACACATAGAGAAACACACACATAGAGAGAGAGACACATAGATAAACACACACATAGAGAGAGAGACACATAGAGGAAGAAACAAATAGAGAGAGACACATAGAGAGAGACACATAGAGGAAGAAACAAATAGAGAGAGACACATAGAGAGAGACACACACATAGAGAGAGACACACACACACACACACACACACACACACACACACACACACACACACACAGAGGGAGACAGAGAGAAAGCTCTTTCTTAGATTTGATTCAATATCTTCATGTTGTTGTTATTCATAGAGTTGTTGCTCCGATGACCCCACAAATTTGGAAAATGCAACTTGGTCTACATGGTGATTTTATTCAAGCACATGAGTTATTTAACATTTGTATTAACAATATTACAGAATGATTCTTTGTTTCATAACCACAATCGGGCAGCTTAGACCGAATCACCCAATCGTTGAGCAGCATTCTTGCAGCGACATAAACACAGTAAAGTCTCCATAACGAACATAGAAAGGATTTCTTTAATAATAAGTAATATACTGATACTAGCTGTATATTAAAATGAGGCGCTCTATGATAGATAACGGCACCAGAAAATGACATTTGTTGGAAACAAATGAAACGATCCTGTCAAAGGTTTACAGGAGCCTCAGTGGATGACGGAGAGAAGTCGGCTGGATGAAGGGAACGTTTTGGGTTCGGGGAGAGGGTTGAATGGTGATTGAGCGCAGCATGAAGGGGGGGGGGGGGTTGGATCGACAGAGAACGTCTGCCTCGGGGCTCTTGCTGGGATAATCCATCCTCGATAACAGGAATGAATTTTTATTCTAATCTCCTCCTTATCAGCGCCGACTCTATTTGGATGTATGCGAGACACATTTTCTCCTTTATGCACCTTAGGTTCAATTCACAAAGTCAGCACGAGTGTGTTTAAAGTAGTTAATTAAAAACACACACGGCGTGCACGCATGTGAACACACACGCCAGTTCTAGAAAATACAAGTACTTAGAAATCATCACAGTTTCTTCTCTAAGGAGCAGAAATCCACCTGATTCTCATTGTTTTTATAGGAACATTATTTGTGTATTTGAGTATTCATTTAGCAGAGTGACACAGAAAACTGGCTTCATTTATTACCAGTAATATTTCAGTTGCTGTTACACACCTTGTGAATATGTTCCCATTAGTAAAGGTTGCGCTGCCATTATGCAGCATTTGCTAATTAGTTTTGAAACTGCGAAATAAATCAGGAAACGAGGTGCCACAAACTAAATACCTCAAACTCATCACATTCCTCCCATAACTCTGTTGCAGAGTATAAACAGCTGTTGTGCTGGTAACAGTGAGCGGCACTCACACCGAGGAGATCAGATGAGAAATGTATCTAGGAAGCTGGATTATTGAATCACTGTGCGACTCACATGTATAAGTGTGTCGTTTAGCACGACCTCGGGCGGTAAGTCGAATGTAAATCGTACTCGCAGGTGTTGCTCTTGCAGGAACGGGCAGAAGATAGAGAAACACATCTCTTCATATCAGCAGCAGAGCAGCGATCAATGCTGGAATATCTCACAGGTGGATTCAAGAGAAAAAGAGTGCACTTTAAATGTGCCAAGGTGTTATCACACAGTGCACTGCTATCATAATCTCCATTATTCTATAAATGGAGACTTGGGCGGACTTCTGATTAAAATGTCAGTGCCATGACGGCAGGACCTCGCCGTGACCTCCCGGAATTTGAAATAATGAGATATTTAGACTGTGGTTTTCTTTCCCCGCTGCCCCGAGGGCTACGTGATTATCCTAAGCTGTGGAGTACATCTGTGTCTATTAATTTCCATCTGACACTAAGTAGGCAGGCACATATTCAGCAGATCCCGGTCAACATGTAGTGGAGCTTTGAACCCGCACGCTGCAGGTCAACAGTCAGTCGGGTACAGCTGAGGCTGAACTGATGGCCACTCTGACACGTGTGCACCCTGAGCTCAGAGAAGTGCTGCAGCTGCTCGCTGACTTCATTAAGCAAACGTCTTGTCACCTCTGCAGGGTTGTATCGCTGTCGTATGATTCTCACTTATGTTCTTAGTTCAGCACTAAATTATGAGATATGAGAGGTTTCACAGTTCTCACAGTACCCACAACAACCACAAATCACCTGAACCAGGTTCAACAAAGGGAATTCATCACAAGATGACATCATAAATGTGTTTCCTGGAAGGAGTGACATAAACAACTCCCTCATCCACCTGCCTGCAGGGTTCTGCTGCACGACAGCTCTGACTTCAGGCTGCCATCAGTTCATAAGTCCTGAAGCTTCTCCGTGATTCTTGTAACACGCTGTTATTGTAAGTTATTAAAGATTGCTTTGTTCACTCTAACATCAAGTCTGCATCTGTAAGTGTTTATTTACTAATGAGAAATATCTACCGTCGAGGAGATGCTCAAAATGCTTCCTAACTTGTAAGACATGTGGAATCTTATACTGACTTTTAAAGGTGTAGTTTCTCCTTATATGTCACGGGGGAGAAAAGGTGAGGAACCAAACGCAGAATGCAAGATGAGCTTTTTAACAAAAGAGAGCTTTATTTCAGGAAAGCTTACAAAATTGCAAAATTGCAAAGTAACAAATAAAACCGAAATGATTGAGCTGAGGTCGCCACGAGGGGAAAACACCACGTAACATGAATGACGACCGGACAAGGAACACTGAGACAGACAGGGATATATACACACAACCACTAAATGAGGGAACGAGACACAGCTGGGAGAGAAAGGCAAATACACAGGTGGAAACTAATCAACAATCACAGGGGGAGGGAAAACACAGAGACCGGAAGTACAACTTGACATGACACAAGGTGCAGTGAACACTTCAAAATAAAACAGGATATAGAAAAATCACGATCATGACATTATAGAGTAATACAATATCAATTAGAATTTATTTGTAATATAAAATGTTGAATTTAACGATAATGAGCAATTTTAAACCAATGTTATTAATATAGACCGGCTGATCTGCAGCAAATATAAAAATATTTTTTATTATATTTAGTGAACCTCAACCTGATTTCTGAGTAAAAGCCTCACATTTGATATTTTTAACTACATTTTAGTCTTGTCTTTTTTTCGTCAAAATGAGCGCTGTCTGCAGCCAATAAAAAAATATTTTTTATATTAATCACTCAACTCCCACGACTAAAACATTCAACATCGTGTACATCTGAGCCAAGTCTCAAACTTCCCGACCGCATATACTGAACGTGTTGTAGCTGCTGCAAACAGCATTTTGCTCTAGATCTGGGTAGAAAAAGGATTGAATGCAGGTGTCTTTAACTGGATAATACTGCTTGGTACTTGGTTACTACTACAAAGGAACATAGCGTTTAACTGGAAAAGACCTGGGGGGGGAGCAGCAGTAACGTTTTTAAATTCTAATTTCATTTCCTAAAGTTCTACAAAATGTGGCTTTTAAGAAGAGATTTGCCACAAAAGGTAACAGGATGCTGCGTGTTACCTTTGAGCATCCTCCCTCCCCCGCTCACACACTGAACCTCACACTGTCTTTCAAAGCCATTAAACTTGTAACATGAAAAGCAAACACAGCAAATGGGCCAAAACATCAGCATCATGGTCATTTAGATAATGTCATTGTCCGTGTCATGTAAAATGCAGAATCCATTTGTGATGAAGCTCCCGCGGATCACATGACCCCGATACTTTGGAAACCACCCTGTCAGTGTGGGATAATTATTCTAAGTTGCTGCGGATTTGAGCACCGACAAATTGCGTGAAATCATTTTTTCCCAAGAAAAAATAAATATCGATACGGGAGAAAATCCATACAAGCAATGTAACTTTCCTCCCATTCAATCCCACAAAATATATCTTTGGAACAGGGAAGTTATACAATCCCGGCCTCTTTGTCTATTGATTTCCCTGCGGATGAACACAGTTAATTTAATGCAGTCCATTTTCTG
Source organism: Cottoperca gobio (assembly GCF_900634415.1). Taxonomy (NCBI): domain Eukaryota; kingdom Metazoa; phylum Chordata; class Actinopteri; order Perciformes; family Bovichtidae; genus Cottoperca; species Cottoperca gobio. Next base: position 19,861,171 of record NC_041365.1, read on the forward strand.
TGGAGAGATTCAAAGGGAAGAAATGCAGGGAGGGAGAGGGGACGGGAGAAAACAAGCTACGATGCTGGAATTGGTTGCCATTGGTTTTCCAGTGACATGCTGTGCATTTGAGAGCAGCCGCTGCCAGTGTCATATAATACTTCCTTTCAAACACATTGTTATTTTACAAATCATATTGCTGACATGGCACAGATGCAAACGGTTGCATGCATATCTGTTAGTTTGATTGAGACCTTGAATGCTTCAAAGATGAAGGACTCATTTGTACAGAAATACAGAACAGGGGATTTCTTGCTCATCCAAGAAGGATACAAAAAATAAAATAAAATAAAGGAGGAAAAAAGTGTTGGAGCATGAAATCAAAGAGGATCCCGAGCAAACGAGCAGCTCGATCCTGTTTACCTGGCTGTCTGGCTCACAGTGGGAGTGTGAAGAATACTGTAGGAGGTAACAAATCCCTCTTGACTTTTACACGAGTGATGAGGAAAATTAAATCAATATTACATCGCTTTATTCACTTACTTCCTGGTAATCCTTACTAGCACTCTCTTTATGATGTGCTGAATTTCCACTATATCTATATTTGAACATTAATAGAGACCAAGTATACTGTGGTAAATCAAGAGACAACACAAATAGTACATTTTGGAAAAGTAATCATTGGTGGGAGGTTTATTTAAAGGGACAGTGTGTAGGATTTGGTGGCATCTAGTGTCAACCAGGATGGTGATGGCCTAGTGGTGCGGCTTCCAAACAGAACACCACAAGGTTCAATACCAGGCTGCCACCATTATACCCCTGAGCAAGGTACTTAACCCTGAGCTGCTCCAGGGAGACTGTCCCTGTAGTTAGTTCACTGCAAGTCGCTCTGGATAAGAGTGTCTGCTAAATGACCTCATGATGTAACCAACCGAGAAACCGCCGTCGTATCTTTTAGGACCTTCGCCTCAGAGACCAGCCTTACCATAACACTACTTCAGGCGAAGGATGGCGTTACCACAGTATGACAAGCGTCTCCAGAACTACGTAATAACGTGAAAGGCCCTGTGTCTGAGCTCCATGGCGGTGCAAACAGCCGACTCTGAGGAAGGCGACGACTTTTAGTTTCAAGTGATTTCACACTAATGAAAACAAAGTTGTGTGCTAATACCCTGGTCCTTTAGAGAAGCCATCCGTGTTCTGGCTCAGCGAGTAGATTACTGGCGTCAGCACTGCTCAAAGTTAAACAATGTGGTCATCTGGGATTCCATATTTATACACAACTTTGATAGTTCATGTGTGCGCCCTGAGTCTGAGGCTTCACATGTTTCTGTTTCTGTGAACATAGAAGTTGTCACACTTTGCATCATGGATCTTTCTGATCTATTTTGGGAGTCCATAAATTTCCTTCAGTTTTGGCCATTAGTGGAGCCGGGAGCCTCAAAACATCAGAGATGAATGTCAAACGCTTCGGAGTAGACTTGTGACGATGTACGATCAGAGACTCGATAAAAGACATTTAATTGGGACATTTCTCACGGTCATCCCTGAGCTGATGAGGAGGAATCTTTCATTATCCAGAACAGGTTACTTTGTGGTTTCAGGAGATTGGGAGACAAATGTTGAAAGTGTCTGTTGATAAGTTGTACAAACAACAACTACGGACTTCTTGTCTATGTTCACCTCCAGAGGACGACACACTTTGTTGGTTGTGTGTGAGGAGAAAAGAAAGAGGTTTGTTTTTAGTTTTATTGTCTACGAGGACATAGGGGAACCTTTTAGTTAAATGACCTTCATTAAAGTTGATTTCTTCTGTTTGGATGACTGGAACCTTTTTTGGGAGAGAAGGCAGAATATTTAGACTTAGAATTTAGAATTAAAATAACCTGTAATTTAATTATATAAAATGAAATTTAATGTTTGAAACAGTTTTTAGTCTCTTTATAAACCGATGAGGGTTGTGCTCTTTGTGTGTGTGTGTGTGTGTGTGTGTGTGTGTGTGTGTGTGTGTGTGTGTGTGTGTGTGTGTGTGTGATGCAGGAGTGGAGACAGGTGTGCGGGAGCCAGGTTACCCGCTGCCAACAATCCAAGTCAACTCTGCTATAAAGCTCCGGTCCTGACGCCAGATCGTGGACTCTGGATCCAGTCAGTCAAGTTGAAGCTCCGTGAGTTACTGTTCTGCCTGTAACTCAGTTCCTAATCCCTGTTTTCTGGCTTTTCCCCCGTGCCCGTCTCCGAGCTCTGTCTTGTAGTAATAATAATAATAATAATAATAATAATAATAATAATAATAATAATAATAATAATAATAATAATAATAATAATAATAAGCTTTATTTGTATAGCACCTTTCATACAATAATTGCAGCCCAAAGTGCTTCACAGCAAAAACATAACAATTAGTACAAGATTAGACAGAATAAGATCATTTACAGTTCAATAATCACAGTGTAGATGTACATGAGTCTGAAGTACCATTATAACAATAGCAGAATTAAAATAGTATAAATAACATTGGAAATCATGCCTAGTTTCCGTATCTGTGCCGTACTTAACGACCCTCCTCAAACCACATTCATCACCATTCTTGTAAATGTTTTAAACTATCGGATCCATATTTTGAAAGCATGAGATCAACAATGGGCCCCTGTGGCCCTTCAACTGGTTTACTCCCTTTGCTACACATTATTTACGTTTACAGCGTCGACCTCTTTATTGACCCACGGTAAATCAGTCTAGTGACAAACTCTGAGAGAATTATCTCTTGACTCAAATCTTCAGAGGATTTTAACATATTTCAGCTCATTGTTTTGGTTCAGTTTCTCATCAACATCATTTGTAGCTGCAAAAATATATATTTTTATATATTCTTTTATCAGCATATAAAGCTTTTATTTCTCTCACTGTGCACGTCAACCACAAATGTCTGATTTGGACAGTTTGGTGAGCAAACGCTTTGAGAATGTGGACCTTTGTCCTCATATGTCATTGAAGTTGGAAAGCAAGGAAAACAAACATCCGTACAGCGAGCGGATAATTTGATTAAGAGCCAAAGGTTTAACTGTTGCCAGCGATGGATAGAAGAGGCCATAAAGGGTACAACCAATCTGATCACTAAACAGAGCTGTGACAAATAGCTCTGACAATCCTGTCAGTGGAGCAAACATTGGGCCAGAGTGTCTGCAACTGGATAGAGACCCGCCAGGCCCTGCGTGACAAATCGCCTCAGACTGACAATCTGTCTGCCTGCCCTCAAACTTTCAGCTGTCAAATAACGTGGAGTCAGTGCTCTGACATTATGGAATAAATACCACATTTCTGCTAGTCTACGTCTGTTTCCTTTGAGGGAGTTTCTGCTGCACCTTTTTGCACACAAGCAGGAAGACGGTCTCCAATATTAGATATAATAATATTAAATTATATTAGATATAGTACCTAAACCAACAACGTTTGGATGTGTGGAGACATACAGTTGTATCTGGGTGAAATTTGGTTTCCATATGTTGTTTCTTTGCAACGTCTTTACTGGCATTATCAGCTGCTGCAGAGCCACTGTTACATTCAATGCATTGCTCAAGGAAACGTTGGTAGTGTTGGTGAAGTTCAAAGTATGGTTCTCATTCATTCACATTGTAAACAGCTGTTCACTTGATTTAAACCCGAAACCAATAACAAGTCTCCGACTCTGTACTGCTGCCTACAGCCCGTCAAACACGCCCAACTTTATGCAAATAGTCACCTTTCTATAGTAGAATTATGTAAAAGTTTTCACTTTATATAGTCACAGTAAGAAACACATTATAATGGTGCTATTTATCTTGAAATGCCAAGTGCATTTCTGTAAGTGCATAGAGTTTTTAAAGAACGGATGAAACACTGAATATGTTTTGACCAACACTGTCCAAACATTCTATTCCGACTCATCTAAACTGCATCTTCAATAAGTGTTTTACACCGGATTACAGACTTGTTAAAGATATAACAGCAGATATGTTTCCCAAATAATATGACATTCTCAGTGTCAGTGTTCCTTATGGGATCGTTGTTCCTGTTCGTGTCCTGCGCTGCCTGTTCGTGTCCTGCGCTGCCTGTTCGTGTCCTGCGCTGCCTGTTCGTGTCCTGCGCTGCCTGTTCATGCTGCATTGCATAAGATGCATCGCATTAGCAGAATGTAGAAACATGAGGAAGGAGAGCTGATTAGAGTTCACGCTGCAGTAGAGGAGCCTATAGAATAGATTTCCAATATGGCAGATACACATTTACGTCAGACTTAACATCTGCATTTGCATACAAATGAAATTACACAAAAGATTTGAATAAAAGCTTTGAAGTATCTTTACCGCCATGTGTGTTACACAGCAGCAGAACAGCAGCCATGTGCTGTTTCCATCACATCAGATGATTCCTCATTATTCTCTCACCTTTTTTGCATAATGAAGTTCCTGAGATTGCCCTTGAGAAATAACTTTTATTTGATAATCCAATCAAATAATGGCATGGTTAGGATGTTTGATATACAGAACAGCACAAGACTGTAACAATCACAAACTAGAACGGCTCTCAGCAAGTGCAGACTTGTTTCACAATGTTAAGGAAAGTAATAAAATATTGTGTGTTATTCAGATGGGCTTCCTTGGACTTTCAAGTTTATGGAAAATTGGGTTTGTAGTTTTTCTGCGATCCTGCTGACAAACAAACAGATGAACAGAACCTCCTTCGTGGTGACAATGAAACAATAAAATCATCATGAAACTCAATGACAAGCACCAGATCATCCAAGACAACAAGACTGATTTCCGTTATTAAAAACTGCTTGAGTTCAAAATGATCAATATTGAGTTCCCATTAACGCATCGCGAGGAACCACAAGGTCACCTTTAGAGCATGTTTATGTACGAGTCTATTGTATGAGATTATACGTTATCATATTTACAGAAAAGGTTGGGACGAAAGAGTACAGCACGATCTCTCATAGAATATATCCTTGTGGATTTTTATAGAGTTCTTTGAAGAAAAGGTAAACAAAGTCAAGTAATGGAGGAGGGGCCAAGCCGTTTAAAAGGTAAACGCATAATGTTTTTGTTTATATAAAGACTAGAGGTGAATGTTTCCCCATCTTGCACACAGCATGTAATACAATATGAATTATGGGAAAGGATAAATATAGTGCATAAAGTGTCTATATGGTGCCAAGTTGAATTCAATGTTTTTGGGCACAGTTGTCATTTTCAAACCCCGCTGTGGGTAGAAACTAATGAAATAGTTCTACTCGATATATGACCATATAGTCCACATGCACCTGAAAACATGCTGAAGGACATGATTCTGGTAAGTAAGTTAAATATAAACTGAAGAGAAGTGGGCCAAGAACAGAACCCTGTGGGACTCATATTGTATTCTCTTTGGTAAGAATCCATAGGAAGCCATTGGGCATGGCCCTGGCATACTTGCAGCTTACAATATTAAGGCTACAGACTGTAGTTTACAAGAAAGGTAAGCCTTCATGACAATCTTCCCTTCTGTGCAAAGAACTGCAGCTCCCAGAAGGAGGGCCAACACGAGTTCGAGGTTATGGCCGTCCAGCTGATATTTTCCACTTTCACAGGAGGACACACAGTTTGCAGACTGCACTAGGAAACACTTAGTTGCACCGTTCAAAAAGGACGAAGCGAGATGAAGCGAGGCCATTATTCGGTTTCCCTGATGATCACATTGTTGAAAACAACAATATGTTGAAAGGAAACAGAGCAGTTATACCTAAATCACTGCACTCAGAGTACTTGACTGTGTTACGGCACAACGGACACAGAGGAGTGGAAGCAGCAAAGTAAGGGCAGGAGAATGTCTGGCCATCAATAAGTGATGACATTGTGCGGGCATCCAGAGTTTGTAACGGCCAGAAGCTCCAGCAACCAAAACCGAAGAAGTCCTTCAAAAGTTGTACTGTAACAACCACACGTGATAAGTTCCTTACAGTCGCTCACTGGCAGGATTAAAATTGCGACTTTATTCTATTAGTAGTTTGGCTAATTATCCAAATTTTGTTCCAATATTATTTTTGTAAAATTAGGTTTTGTTTTATGTTTCTTTAAAAATCTTTATTATCAAAAAAAAATTTCTAAATAAGTTTTATAATATTATGTTTTTTTTATTTCTAAAATAAATAATTCAATGTTGTTGTTGTTTTTTATTTAATTGTATTATCTTTATTACACTTTCCTCCAAGATGATGATGTAGTGCATGAATAACACACCTTTCATGTAAATAACGTATCATTTTATTTTGAAAATGTTACTTTTCTTTCCCCAACAATGGGCCTAATATTCGTTAGTAATTATGTTCGAGTTATATAGTTCATGAAACAGAGTTCTGCTGGATGGATGTGTTAAGCAGATAGACTGTGTTTGGAAAGATTTGTGTGAATAATGAGCCTGTAAGATGTTTTTTTAATAATATTCTGAAACCATCACTCTAATATTGTATGTCAACTAAGAGTAATGATATTTCGGAAATAGTTTTTTGAAGAAGAGGATGATAATGTTGTTTTGTATTGATGGTATCTATGGTGATTTATCTGTCACATGATTAATAAGCAGTATTTAAGGAAACCGGAAACCGCCTCAAACGCCTCCCTAGTGAATCGTTAGATAAATAAAGCATCGTGTAGATATTAGTGTATAATGTGAGGAAATAAGTTTGTTTAACAGTGCAAAACTTTCTTATTCTTTCATAATGTCCTTTTTAAAATTGACTCATCTCTGAATATGCGAGCTTGTGCGACTGTACTCCAGGAGGTCGAGCAATTATTAAGTTACTTAAATGACAATTGAACAAACTGTCTAAATTGCAGAGAGATGGGCAACTTAACTGAAGGTCACATTTGCATACAATTTCCCTCCATTGACTTGTAACCTGAACACCGGTGGCTGTGAGAGGTGAGTGTTTCCTCTGACAGCCTCAACATGCTTGAGCGCCGGCGAGGAAGCCCTCGGCTGTGTAAAGACTCGCGGTAAAGTGTTTGTCACACATGCTGAAGCTCATTATTTTCCTCCCCAGACAACAAGCCTTCCCTCTTCTTCAGAGCGCTACAGGCGTGCACACAAACAACGACAAAAAGAGACTTTGATGCAGAAGTGTCACGCAAATTGACACGTTACTTAATCTGGAAGATGCAGTTGCTCAGGTAAAAAGGGGCAGAAAGGGAAACACATTCCCTGCATGTCTCTGCAGAAGAGAAATGGGGCATTGATGGCCGCTGCCCTCTATCTCTTCTTGACACAATTAGATCCTGGAGTAAAACTCCTCCAGCGAATTGACTTTTGAATAGCAGCCAATAATAATTAGAATTCTTTCTAAAATCCCCCATAATGAACTGAGTGTTGATTCTTTTTTGCTTCACGTCGAGATGTATTTTGGGTTTCTTGCCCCCCACAAGCAACATGTGACCGATTGTCATTAATTTAATCACACACTTCACCCATGGTACTTATCGGTGGGTCATGCCCCATTATAAATACAGTTTTCTCTATTCATGCACACAGGGATTCCCAGAAGGGTTGAGGAGTAAGTGATTAATTTGATTGGCTCTCCCCTCCGGCGGTACAGCCGCAGACTTGGCGAGAGTTTTTTCATTGTGCCGAGCAGATGGGAGCTGCTGCTGCGCTGCTCGTGAAATTTTATGCAAGTATAATCTCACCTCTGTGCAGCTCTTTGACAAACACTTTGTCTAACATGGGTTTTCTAGTGATGAAACTAAAAACCGTAACATGTAAGATGACAAAATACAGCTTTGAATTAGGTTAAACGGTAATTAAAATACCATATGTATAAACAGTTATTAAATGTGCAACTGTTGTCAACAAATATATCTCTTCCATATTAGAAGATTATAAACGATTATAGTGAAAATAAAACAGGTTAAACATATTTTCACTACGCAGGATAACAGACTACATGACGGTTTGTCATCTCTTTGTTTGAGCAAAACATGTAAAAACAATGATAACTGCAACAAAAAGTGATTTATTTTGTTATTTTTCATGCATTTTCTCACGAATGTCCTTCGACACGAGCTCCTGCGGTGCAACAACAAAACGTCTTGTTAAGGTTTGAGAAAAGATCCCGGTTCGGTTTAAAATATCTACAGAAGTTGTCTCATAACGTGACCATGAGAACAGCTTGTTATATTCCCATATGTGGTGTAATAACGAGGCTTTAACTCTTCTGCTATGCTAGTGTTATAGCATTATTTCTATTTCTGTATTTTGCTACTTTCATCAAACGTGCCAGCTGTTTGTGAGAAGAGTTGCTGTCTCAACAGTTTTCTACGTTTTGCACGAAAACAAACATTTATACTTAAATTGAAAGAATGTAAACAGGGAGGAAGCAACAAAACTGCATTTTACTTTTTCACATTCCTGCGAAGAGTTATGTGGTAAACTACTGGAATTCTGTTGTGTTATGAGCCTTAATAAATAAAGGGAAAGATACTCTGTGAAGCTGAAGCTCTAAATATAAAGTGTGTGTGCAGCAGAAAACACACTGACATTGGTGTATAAGTAATGACTGTCCACCAGCACACTCCAATCCTACTTTGGTCTTTTGAATAAAGCATGGATGTGTGGAGGGATACACATAGACTATACTTCATATGAATATTTAGGTCAAATACATCCTATATCTTTGTACAGATGTGTAGTTTGGAGTTTAAAACAATCAAAATATATCTATATGAATTCATAATAAAATGCTTTTATAATGATCCTTGTTGTAAAGCATTATGAATATTAATGAGCGGTTTCTTAAATCTTCATAATATGTATAGTACAGAAAAAATGGGACCCGTTTTCTACTTCCAAATCTCACACAGTCGGTATATATTGACTTGATATAACGCGTAAATGTTTACAGCGACGTGCGAACAGAGTTTTATTTGCTGTTCATACACTGGTTATGATTATTAGCTGATTCCCAACCTTTGGTTCTCGGCCCCTACTAGTGGTCGCTAAAACTTGGGATGGAAGATAAATAATAAAAATTTAAAAAAGGTTTTAAAATGTCCAGTTTATGCATTGATTTCATTCATTTTTATAAATAAATCAAAATAAATTGTTATTTTTAAAGCTGGGATTATATTTAATTTCTAAAATAATATTAAAATTATATATTTAATTAAATAAAACATTAAATATTAAAAAACATTACACAGAAAGAGAATCCAAATCGCTCATTTTACACAAACTTCCCGCAGCTATTGCATTCTTTATTTGGATTTATTATACAGTTAATTAAAGTTTATTATATAGTTATTGTTCTTTACTGTTATTTTTAATGCATTGAATATTCTATGAAATATCCATAAACTGTCACTTAGTCAGTTTACATTACATGGTGTTATAAACCCTTAATTACTTGTTCACATACTGCTTATGGAAGATGAATAGGTGTTTTGTTAGGATTGAATTAGATTTATTTTATTGAATTTAATTTGTCCTCCTCTCAGCCTCGTGTCCAGTTTGCTTAACCCACAAAAATCACAAAATTAAAAATGCAAAGTGCTGCTCATGACACTGTCGACGTGAAGAGATGAAGAGAGACACACCTGCATCTATGCATATCCCATTAATCCTGTTATAGTCCCGTCCTCTTTCTTACTGTTAAATATGCATTAAAAAGAATGGAGTCATTGAGTATATATGGCATATAAAAGATATGGGCTCATCATTAAAAATCCATGTAAGCCCTTTAAAGCTGAAGAGAGGTGATTTCATGCTTGGCTGCATCGTTTCGTAGCTGCCACACTCCACTGCCGCCACCTTCGCCACAATACAAAAACACACACACACACACACACACACACACACGGCATCAGACGGTGACGTCCTTGGCTCTGCCTCCCCCGTGCGAGGCTCGGCGGGATGGATGCGGTGTCTGAACTAATGGAGCAGGGAGAACACAGGCTGGCTGTGAATAGAAGGAGGTGGAGGAGAGATCAGGGTGCTCTTGAAGCACCTCTTTGTGTTTTCACAACAGCAGGTTACTGTCATCACGGTTGTTTGGGACAGGGGAGTAATATTTAGTGGCTGCCGGATCTTCCCCCTCGGGGTTAGAACCGGAGGAGCTCCCTCGGGGCTTTCTGCGCAGTGATTCAAAAAAGGTCCCTCGGATTTGTTTACATGCAACTTCACTTCACGCTCGTACATCAACGCGCTGCTAAATCAGACTTCTGCGCTAAAGATATGAACGTGTCCCCTAAAGAACATCTGCGGTTCCATAACCATAAAAACATTTTGCCTCTGATTAATGTGGTATTCTTAGGCTCATGGCTCTCCTTAGCAGACCACCAGACGAGATGTTCAATCAACTATGCATGACTTGACCTTAATGGATTTTTCACTGGGAGGCTTGGGCTGGTTATTAGGGAACCAGCTCATGTGGAACAACCTTGTCCCCTTGGGAGGTGAATTACACCAGTTCAGAGGAAACCCACATTATGGCAGGAGGAGAAAAGAGGAAAGTGCCGTTTCCTCTTGGCTCACATACATCTTCCAGTTTAAAATGTGCCCACTGTGTGATCTCAAAAGAAAATGTTCCATCTGCTGCATGATTACCAATTCCCCATGCTTTCCCCTTTACTCCATAGCTGGTGCTGTTGGCCTTTTGACTGTGGCATTTGTCTTCACGGTGTTTGACGTCGACTCTTCACTTTCTCACATCTCTTTCTAGATATTCCTCCATTATATGCAAATCACACAAACGTGGTCATGAGCGGCTTAATTTGCAGACGCACGGACAAACGGATGGACCTTTTCGTTAAACCACATTTTAAAGTTGCTGTTGGAATTAAATGGTCTCATTGTGCGTCTAGTTAAAGCGATGACCGTTATTGCGGAGCCCAACCAGAAGCCTTGATCATCAAGCTCTGTTTACCCCATTCCAACTCGCACACATCGGTAAATAAACAAACAAAATGGCCCTGTGTTGAATTAATTTTCTCCTCCAGCTGTGTACTCTAATTGGGATAATAAGCTGAAAGGTTATCAACACTCCACGAGGCATTATTCAAGCACCTCTCCCTCCCCCCCTCTTCTTCAGCTTTAGAGTGCGTCTGTGCTACAAAGTGGGGAATGACACAACATGTCCACTTATGTATAATTGTATCTCACACAATACAACCCAACGATAATATTAAAGGGAGGTAAAAAGATAAATGCTTATTGATTTGATGTTGGAGAGTTAACTGCAGGTGTTTCTATTTACATTTTTAGGAATTGTATTTGGACTATTTATTTAAAGCTTTGTCCCTCAGAATCCACAACGCAATGAGAGATGGATCCTTTCAACAACATCTCATTTTCATCAGAAGGTATAGTTCTGTATGCTGATGAAGACCATGAGATGTGGTTGAAAGAAATTGATCGTAATATCAAACTACTACACCTAAACTGAAAGGTTATGTAAAGAAACTATCTAAATAAACGGATTCTAATCATGTTGAATAATAACCAGAGCATAATAACACATTAACTGATCACCAAAATATTTTAAATTAAAAGGGTACTCCAGTGATTTATTGTTGCACTTCCCAACACATCTTTTGACTTTATTCCCGAGAATGAGTCATGCCCAAAAAAACCTTAATTCTTCTTAATGTCTTCTAGCACCGTTTTCTGGCACCACTGTGCAAAATAAACTTAAGAGCAGTGATGGAAATAAAACAATATTTAAGGAAATCGCTGAGAATATTACAAAAGGAGGACGATGCAAAACTTGACCTTAGTGCCAAAAAAAAGTAACGGAATGTACCCGCTCACTATCCGATCAGGCAGGTCGCATTGAAGTGTGAAGTGAAACTGACGAGAGGTTAGTTTTGACATTTCCCTCGAAGCAGCTACAGCATCGCGTTCACTGTGTCTCCATAGCCGTTGTGTGATAAAGAGATACTAATACGATAACGGGCCACCCAGAATGAGCTGCATCACTTATGAAAAGACTCCAAGCTCAGTTGCATTACATGATACAGATCAGACACATGGCACCCCCCGCCGCTGTAATTATCCACTGCAATGGAGCCAACGCATGTAAATCAGCCACATTATTACAACTGACAGTAAACTCATCTCTTCATCACATATTCAGCGCGAGGCAATTTCCAAGGCTTTCCCATATGGTTGTCAACTTAATGCATAATGGAAAAGAGATTCAGTCCAGCCAAGCTCAAATGGATCTCCAAGTCAGAGGTGGAATAGTTATTTGAAAGGCTTGAAATAAAGTACAGGGTCTTGGTCTCATATCTATCTGACAAAAAGTGACAAAGAAAATGACATGTTTTCCAAAGATATTTTGGAAGAAGGATGACAAAACATCCTCGTTGGCTTTTATGGATCCATTTATTCCACTTTAACACCACCCGCACTTTAAAGGGTCACTTAGGTTGTCTTAAAAGTGGCCATTAACACGGCTCTACGAGACAGGGACCTCTTTTACGAGAAGCATCACTTGATACAAAGAGCTTCCGTCCTTTTGATCTTTCCGTCTAAATGCAGTGCTGCAAAACAGAAACAAACACATCACGCAGGGATAAATTACAATGTGTCCAGATAACATGTCTCTCTTGTTTGGAATTCATAAACGCTACACAAAGTGTATTCACCCTGCTCACATTCAGCTGCCTGTTATTATTAAATGGGACCTGCTCACAGAGTGCTTGATGATTTCTATCACAAGTTGACCCTGTTGTGCCATCGTGGACATTTTCTAATTGCCGATACATTACAACTTTGATTTGTTTCTTTGCTTAAAAGCCGTCGGACTTGATCTATCTGAGCTGCTGCTTCACAGCATGTCAGCTGACTGATATCTGGCACTGGGAACTGAAAATGAACCACGATAATAAAATTGTTATCAGCCTGTAAATTTCAAATTGTGAAAGATTTATGCAAGTATAAAACATCTACCAAGCCTAATCTCATTCATTTTTACTGCATGGCACACATAAACAGAAAGGCTATAGATGACAAATGGCAGTAAAATGTTTCCAGGTCACAATATTCACACAAATATAACGTTGTTAAGTGAAACTGGACTTTATTTAGTCGCCTCGTCATTCACAGGAGAAGGAAGCTGTTGGATTTAAATTTTGTACCAACATCTCATACATAAACATAATTTACTTTGATTAACCTTAAAGCTGTTTTCACACAATCAGCTGTGCCGTTGTTTTCCTGTGGAGAGAGCGACGCGCCACGCCTCGAAGTTACCACTCAAAGTACCAATTATTTCAACGTTGATTGCCGCTAAGCTTTCAAAACCAAACCAATGAGATAACAGCTGTATTTATGCGGCACGGGAAGAGGAAGTCTTGGTCCGGTTATCCGCTTGGCTACACTGGAACTCCAGATATGTTGCCCCCAGAGGTTTACTGTCGTCAGACCGATAGCCAATAGATTCTGGGATTGCTTCTATCGAGGGTGTCGTGTGTTGTACAGACTTGTGATTTTCCCTTATGGTCAGCGTGAAAGGTCTGATCAGATTTCGGCTTGTTTGCATGTTTCTGTCCTGGCCTCTCCAGTCATGTTGATGACATATGCTGAGCTGTGATCAAAAATGCATTGCAAATCCTATGCGTACCTGCTCATAATACGCAGCTCCGTGATGAAAGACTCTACTGGAGACTCTGCGGAGAGCCACAGAGGTTTATATCGATGCGATGACTATAAAAGATGCTGTACCCTTGCTTTGATTTATTAGCTACCGTTCAATGTAACTGTACCCACATTTGAAAGGTACATATTGGTCACAGCCCGCTATCGATTTTCTTCAACAGTTAAATGGATGACTTTGTTTAGCTGTGAAAAAGGGAGCAATTTTAGTCGCACTAGCAAGCTGTTTAATAGTCCCAAATCTATATTTCATTAAAATGATGACACATTGCACCCTTAGCCCTCTCCTAACTCTTGTTCTATTGATCGCCAACAGTTTGGGTCTTGTAGGGAATAATAAATCGTCCCGGCCCTCTTTTTAAACACTCACCTTCCATTATACATGTAATGAAGCACAGGAATTACACAGTGACGTGGGGGAATTTGAGGTCATGAATCTTTATCAGTCAAGATGTGTTATTGAGCAATTTTGCCCTCATGATTGCCGTGCACAGCAGACGGACCGTAAATACCGTCGAGGAATGTTCTTCTGTGATATACTGTATGTTCTCCAACAGAGGAGGAGAATCCATCTCACTTTGCCACTCATAGTTCCCCAATTTCTTGTTTGTAACAGCACCAAGCGCCACAATCGATATTATTTTCTCAGTTTTTATCTGCTCACACACACTGTTTCTCACACGCGCCTTGAGCGATCCCCTCCAGCGACCCTGCGTCCTCATATGGGGACGTTATATTTTGTGTTTCCTTCACCTTATACTTCATTCTGCTGAACTTCATCATACATCGCCCTCACCCTCCACACTGCCGGAAAATATCACATCCTCCACCCTCACCCTCAACACAGTAGCCCCTCATGGCTGAGTGCTCAGCCCTCTCTTCTACTTCCTGTTCACGCCGGACAGCGTGGCCGCACACAGCTCCAACACCATCATCGAGATTGCATGACGACACGACCGTCATCGGCCTGATCACCAACGGCGACGAGACGGCGAACAGAGAGGAGGTCAGATTCCTGACATCGTGGACAACGACCTGCATCTCAAGCTGATTGTGGATTACAGGAAGCAACAGAGAGGGAGACACACCCCCATCACCATCAACTGGACCGCGGTGGAGAGAGTCAGCAGCTTCTGGTTCCTCGGGGTTCACATCAGTGACTCATCACAAAGACAGCGAGCCAGCAGCTCTCCTTCCTCCGCAGGCTGTAGAGGTTCAACATAGACTCCAGGATACTCTGCAACTTCTACAGGCGCACCATCGAGAGTCTCCTGACTGGCTGCAAGTTTTGCTCAGACATGTTCAAGTATTTTGTGACCGTAGGACATTCTTAGTTTGGAGCAAAACAGTGTTGCATTGTTTGCAAAACAAACACTTTTATACTTTGTTAAACACTGGAGTTATACAGTAATGTAAACACAATATAACTTCATCATTTATTTCACTTCCTGTTCAAAAGCAAAGCTCAGTTTTTATACTAATGGTCCTAAATGAAAGTGCTTACAAAACACAAGCTCTGGTCTCAGGAGGGTACAGGCTTGCAATCTGTCACCGTTCGCAAAAAGATGACCTTTTCTGTCCCGCTGTGCGTAGCAGGAATAAACTGAGATTTCCTGCATCTCTTTTCTTTCATTTCATTTTCACGCAATAAAGCCTAATAAGGAGACATAGACGCTCAAATGCGGGATGAGGGAATGTTTGGGTAATGGGAACCTGTTGTGTTTATGATGAATACTGGCTAATCTGTCCGCCTCCGGAGGGTAAACACGTTTGACATTTGGTGTTGACCTTATCTCTTCTATTAGGCTGCTTGTTTTTCTGACAGAGATGGAAAGGCTGCTTTTTCTCATGTCATCATATAGAATGATGCCGGTTAACAAGGCGTCCTTGTTCGGTCAAAGCATATTCACATCTACATGTGTCACGGGGACTGTCACATTTGAGGTGAGCTCATAATGAACAAGAGCTGCTCGGACTGCAGGTTAACTGAAACCAGGAGAAAGCAATGTTGACTATTTGAAATATCAGTGTGTATATTTAAGTGATATTTCCATATAAATGAATATCTATCAACACTAAATATGGACCAATGTCATGAAAGCTTTTTTTTCTGGATTATGCCTACAACCCTCAAATGCACATGAAATAAAACTAAAGCTAGCGTGGCTGAACAGTAAAAGTAAAGAGTGCTGCTGCCTTCACAGAGCCAAGCAGTAAATCAAAGAGACATCACAGTAAACCAAACAACACTGCTTGATTGACAAGTGACCTCTGGGAGGTGCAGTGCAGAAACGCCACAGCAAGATGCTAATCAGGATTAGCACATGGAGACTGTGGCGTGCAATGGCAGATACAAGAATGGGGGATGAAATTTGAGCCAGGCTGACCCATATACTCCTCCAACACATCATGTAATATTAAACAACAAATAAAGTATTATAAAAGCTTATGTTAATTGGGTGTTTTCATATATAAATAGCTATTTTAATTACGTCATCTTGTTGCACCATCGACTTCTGCAGCAGTTTAATGTATTTCTGACACGCGTATCGGTAGTGGATGAAAATGCATTGATTCACTTCTTCTGCAATATATTTGGATGCAAATCTGCCTTTTGTCATTTCAGCATATAAACTGGATTATATCAAAATAACGTTTGCAGGGAAGAACTCCTAAACTATTATTAAGTTGGTGATTTCCACCACAAAAACCTAACTGACCCACCAGTCAAATACTGCACACACTGTGAACTGTCATATCCTCTCTTCTGTAACTGTGTTAGTGGACAAACTGCTGGGTCACAGGTCAACCAGTGCACGAGTAAATCTCCTGCTGCTCCATATGGAACTGTGCTATAATGTTTATTATTAGTAAAGTGGTCTGCTCAGGTTTTCCTGGACTTTTGTCGGTGCTTTCGACCAGATGTTTGGGTGGCACATCGCTAAGCGTTTGTATGGAGTTCAAGTGTTGCAGAGCTATGAGGTTATTGAAGCGTTACCAAGACGATCTGTTTATGTTAGTGAGACAACAACCAGGGAACAGCACTGCGTTCACAAGTGTGCTTCCATACAACGAAAAACATTAGCTGTGGTTGCAGCAATTTATCTTGAAGCGCCCGGCTTGAAAGTCAGTATGTTTAAAGAGGGAACGCAGCAGGAGTTTCTTTTAGAGGACAACCCATCAACATACTATTTCTGGAAAAAGATAACACTATTCCTTTGCAGAAATATGCAAATGCTACCTGGCTTGATAGCGCTGTGACACATGCTCTCTTTAAAATATAGCATGCATCCGTTTGAGTCCATTCATGTTAGGTAATGTAAAATGTTAGCGTAGTTTGTGTCGCTAATTAACAAGTTATATTGTTCACAATGTGGAAATGTGTTACCAAAAACATGGCAACCACAATATGACATAGAAGCAGCCAATTCAATGAAATAAGTCATAATAAAATATAGAAATCTAAGCTGTACAATATAATTACCTCCGTCAAAGAGGTAATTATATTATATATATATTGAATAACAACATGGCTGATCCACTGCCATGCAACTACCACATAAAGAAAAACTGTCATTAAGTAAAAGTGTATTCCTGCACAAATGCCACTGAAAATATGTTTGGGCAGCACAACAAGCCACAAACACAACATTGATATATTATATCTTTATTAAGTAGATATAGCTAACACAGTAAGAAACATGTCCTTATTTCCACACTCTGTATCATGGAGCAATATTAGCATTTCTTAGAAGGTCTGTCGAGTTTTAGTCCAATATTTACTCTGTTTTGATCTCTGTTTTGGTTTCCAACAATTCCTAAGGGAAACATCCAGCTTTTGATCTGCAAGAAGCACAAAGAGATGGCTGCTCTGGAAAATGAAGTGGATGAGAGTGCTGAGAAACAACCAACAATGTAAAGTCGCAGACCCCAAAACCAAAACAATGAGCTGAAAGACGATAAAATGCTCCGTAAAGCTGAGGGAACTGCTGAGTCGGGTTCTAATTCTCCGTTCTAAAAAATAAAACATTCTTTAGAGCAGCTTTAAGGAACTGTCTGTGTTCATTTGGACGATGGCTATGCAGTGACAACAAGACAACTAAACAATTTATAAAATGTTCAAATTAGTGGGGATGAAATAATGACCATTTGCACATTATTATCCAGCATTCTGCCACATTTCATGCTTTCATTATGCACGAAGAAGACTAAGAAGTGAGAACAAAGAAAGGTTTCCCAACCTGAGATTATATCAATGGAAGCTTTCTAGATGAACGTCCCCCGTGCTTAAGAAGAAATGAGAAGACCTGCAGCCAATCATTTAAATACTTTAAGGACAAAGTCTAGGTAAGCCACTTGTATAAACCTGCTTTGACAATTATTGCTGCTTATGTGCATGATGTACTGTATTCGCCAAGGTTAATATTCCTGATTCTCTTGTACTTTCCAAGCTTTCTGAATTACAAACATCTTTCTTTTGTCAGTTCGCAGACTGCCGGCCCGGAGAGAACACATTACAAGGCCTGCGCTTCCACCTGAACCCTGGCTTTGATTACAGAAAGGAGCAGGTGTGAATTAAGCGGGTGCAACAGGATAGCTTCCTGTGAATAAATGCATTTTGATTATGAGCAAACATTGCCCTCCTTTGGCCCTCATTATGCAAATTAGGAATTGTATTTTAGGGGACGGGAAGGGAAGGAGGGCGAGGGTGATTTGTTTGCAGGAGGATTTTGTGCAGCCTGGCAGTTGCATATTGTTGATTAACGGACTAATGGACAGGCAGCAGAGTGGGGTGAAGTAATTTCATACCAATCACTATTCATTACTTAATGAGAGATGATGACTCGGGGCACTCTCCGGTTCCAATGGAAGCAAAAGGCAAAGTTGATGAATCGTAATAAAAAAAATCATATCATTATTTACCTCTTTAAATTCACCGGGACCAAGGGACATAATTAGGATGCACATGGGAGAAAGATGAACGATTTTTTCAAAGATAGACAATCATTTATCACGACCTAATAGGATTTTTTGTTTACAGCCATCAGAACGGCCGTAGTCTTTACCTGTTGAACCAAAGCATAATCAAATCAAAAACACAGATCCATAATACACTTCACTTTTGTGATGCTCAGCTTCCCATTGACTTTGGAGATGAATGAACCAGAAAGAGTCGTCTTATTTAACGATTTCACTTAATTAAATTGTACAGAATTTTATTTTAATGACATGTTATTGCTGGAGTTTGTGCAGTGGATAATGACGGGGCTTATAATCTTAAAGCGGCGACTCATGGGGACATATTTACGTGAGCTACTGAAATGGACGAGGTCTTCAGTTAATGGATTGATAAATGGAGCGGAGCTAAACTTCAGGTCGCACAATGGTTAGTTAGTATAATGAAAACGTTCTTTGTCAGGCGGTGGTTGTTGGCAAAGTTAAGTATATACAAAATAATACAAAATGTTAAGTATAGGCTATATCTATCGGACTTTTTTGCTCTACCCCTTAGAGCCTTATTCTTACTCAATCTGTGGTACCTGATGAATTACAAAATATTAAACAGCAAATCACAAGAACATGGCTTTAACTGGGTCCTTTATTGTTCCTAATCTTGATGCCTTGCCCTGTTCCATGCTAAGTCTTACATATTGCTCCTGTAGGGATGCTACATACCAATATGTTCACTATCAATTAAGCCGCCGGCTTTGTCATTAACCTTTTTAATCTAAACTCTTTTAAATACATTTTCAGAACTACATATGTTTAATTTGTTTACTCTAGTTGAGCATTAGGGGCCCACAACTCATTTTTGCAGGTTAATAAGGCCATCAGTGAAACATACATTTGTAAAAATACATTGTCTACAAAGTAATAAATAAGATCCTTGAGTGACTTGAACTTTTAAAAACACTGACATTAAAAGCACATGTGCCTTTTCCTGAACAGATTTCTAATTTCTTTTAACTTTTAATTTTCCTGCTAAACCCCAAAAGGTATTAATGCGCCATAAGGCATGGTGGCGCTGGCTTGGTTTTTAAAAACATTTGTGTTTTATTTGCCCATATTCATCAATTATTGTTTTTTTAAAGGAGAAATATGATATTTTGATGGTATTGGAAGTTGCCTTTATTTCTTCCCTGCAGGTTTTCTTTGGAGAGTTATGTGAAACTTCGGCAATTAAGGCGCCCAGATGAAGCATCGAAGTGCATATGGTCCAATAATCTAATCCATATGGTTGAAGTTATTTCTCATGTAAATATCCAATTAAATATGCTCTCTCATTCTCCGTGCAGTGTTGATCTATCATTACTGAACAGGTGCTGTTTGAATAGTAAACTGTGTAAATTTTAGAGCTTCCTGAATCTCTCCTCTCCGTCGACAGTTGTGTGTGTGTGTGTGTGTGTGTGTGTGTGTGTGTGTGTGTGTGTGTGTGCGTATGCGTGCGTGCGTGCGTGTGTGTGTTGGTCTAATAAAGCAGAAGAGGGAAGTAAGTCATATTTCTGATCACTTCACAAATGCGCACTATTCCGCAATGGGAGTGCTGGATTGATTTGACATCACTGTCGATCACATTGCGGCATCAGTAAATCTGAATCATGCTGCCACAGTGTTACTGGGAGAAGGACAGAGGAACCCGACTCTCTGCATACTTCAAGTTTAGCAATTTAATAGTGTTCTTTAGGCTGCTAAAATGTCCAACTCATCTAACACGATCAATCACTTCAAATTGATGGATTTGTTTGAGAATTTCACATTTTTTTAGGGGGATGACGTCATAAAATATGACATCAGACATTCGAAAACCTCCATCAAAGCTTTGAATGTAAAATAAAATGACACCCAGTACAGCCCTGCTTGTTTAATCGACTCCTGTTTCATAATCCTGAGTAAACCATTGCTTTTTTTATGGAGTTGTTAAAACTCCGACAGAGGACGTTAAATTAACGGTGAAACACAGCTAGTAAAGTATGAAAGCGTCCTTCATTTTGAATTCTCCAGCTCTCCGTCCACTCAGCAGTGTCCGGCCTGCTATTGGTCAATGGTGCTTATTTGGGGGTCAAAGTTCGCCAAAGTTGAACCCTATGCAGGACTTAATTTCGCCTCCTCTTGTGATCACTGTGATCACTGCCACTCCAATGGAATGAATTCATTTTGTAGTTTTAAATACTGTAACTCTGCGAACTTCTTGACGGCTCAGGAGGTAGAGTGGTCGTCCACCGGTTGGAAGGTTGGTGGTTTGATCCCCAGTCCTGCAGTCAGCAGTCAAAGTGTTCTTGGGCAACATACTGAACCCCAAATTGCTCCGGATGGCCAACTGTGTGTGTGTGTGTGATGTGTGTATGCTACTGATGAGCTGATGTGCACCTTGTATGGTAGCCTCTGACTCTGTATGAATGTGTGTGAGTGGGTGAATAACATGTGTTGTAAAGCACTTTGAGTGATTGGAAAAGCGCTATATAAAAGCAGTCCATTTGCTGTTCTTCAAATATATACATAGTCTGCATGTATTAAATATGTACACTGGAATTTCAAGCCCTACTCCATCCTCTAGTTCAACAAACCATCCAGAAAACATTGTGTCTCCTTTAGAAAGTGAGCGTTACTCTGGATGTTTCTGCCCTGTTGACTCTGCAACAGGTCGGCATGTGATCAGCTCCTCACTGCTTTCTGACATCCTCCCACTGTAAGATAATGAAAAATGCATCAACATTGATCTTCTCTCTGTTGCAAGTCTTGCATAATGTTGACTCTGCTGAACAAACCGTCCTCATTTATTCCTGTTATTCACTCTTTGTCGCCATTAAAAAATAATCCTGACAGTTAGATATCCCAACATCAAAGCTGCCAGCACCGCTTCTATCCAAATGAGTTGAGGCCGTCTTTCAATTAAAACCGACTCCTGACTGCTCTTTGTTGGAAATCCTGTGTTCGTGAATTCCTTGTTCCTTCCTCATTAGTTCTATTACAAGGTGTTCACTGTATTTCTTCTTCTCTTGATCGTGGGCAGCACCGTAGGTTAGAGATGATAATGATAATCACGGCGTTGTCCACATACGAGCTCCGCCTGCGCCGAAGAGGCCAGCACAGCTCTCAGTTCGCATTAATTTTTTCCCTCTTTCAAATTCAGAAACCGGTTTCTCCCGCCTGTCTTCGCTGGAACCCCTGCTGGATGACCCCAATGAGGAAGACGAAGCTTTCATGTTTAAAAATCAGTTTCATTTTTCACACCAGCAGCATAACTCAACATTTAAAAGTAATCCACGGTCAAATCTTTTGTCTCAAACATCTTTACCGAAAACTCACATCAGCTAGTGATCAGATGGCTCAGTAGCTTTAAAAATTACCTCAGAATCATATTACTTTTTATTAATAGACTTTCTCTCGTAGTCAGGGAGTGAGAAAACTATCTCTCTGTTAAATGAAAAGGATGAATAGCCAACTTCTCAATTCAATTCTGAAATTTAATCAAATTGCCAATTAACTGCATTAGCAGGGGAGGCTACATGTTTAGAATTGATGGATCCTAGTTGCTCCTCTTTCTCTCTCTTAATTAAACTGTAAGGCAAGAGAAATCTTCTGAGGATGACCTTCATCTACTCATCAGCTAATTAACTTTGAATGAGACTTTTAATTATTTACCTGCATATGTATGTACAGCTAAATATCCACAGAGTACGGGAGGCGAGCACGAGTAAAGATGAGCAAAATTTGTGTTGCGTGTCTTATCAAGAGGTCCTGCCGAAGCAACCGCCCCGGCACATCTACAGACACCCAGGCAGCTATTACACCCATCCTCCCCCAGCTGTCCCTCCATCCATCTCCATCCACCCTTCCCCCGCTTATCCCTGTCAAAGCACCTGTGTCAGATGGAGGTGGACAAATGCTAAGTCAAAGCTGAACTGCACCTTATTGTGTGTATGGATACACACGTGTGATCAGCCTACATCAATGAGACACTGTTATGGCCACATGACTTAAATGTTTGATTATTTCACCTTCACATTTTCTTTTCATTTGATTCTCCTCGTTAAAGTTCAGTTACAGGCGACATTTGTGACATACATTATTTTCTATTATGTAAAGTCATTTTGTGAAATAAACTTCTGTTGCCGTATTTAGCATCCAGTTCTGATTCGTTGACCTCTTTCAGAGCATCATTTAGTTTGTATGCACGTTTGCTTTTATCATTCATCTTGTTTTCTGAGTAAATAAAAACACACTGTTTTGTTAAACATGAGTCATTGTGTCTTCCTGCTGAGATGTTGCAGATTTGTCTTTTTTTTTTTTAAAGAAAGTCTGGTGTCAACTATATTCTGTAATCCCAGGCAGTGAGAAATCAAAACCTCAGCGAAAAACAAACTCTATTATACAGCAGAGAGCAAGACTTGCATCCAGGAAAAAGCCGGACTCATCAACATTAGATCTCTTTCAAACTTTGTAACACAAGTAAACAGACAAGCAGGGTTCTGTTTCGACATGCTCCTCTCTTGGAGCTCTCATAAAAGGTCTTATAATGATTTACTTATATTATTATCAATTTCTTGATTTAAATCCTCAGCTTTTCCCTCTGTACGTCTTCACCATTCAGCTTCTATATTGTCATAAAAGAAACCGGTTGAGACGGCAGCGAGAAACACAAGTAAAATAGAATTCATCTGGAGGACAAAAGCATGTGATTCTGCCTTTGGAGGAGCTGTGTGATGTTCAGAGGAGGATCACAGGGACCCGTGACATCTAAAGACAGCGTTGTTGATTCCCGAGAGTCCTAGCATTGCTCCAGATCAGGAGGCAGATCCTGATGGGGTGTGGTGGGGGGGGGGGGGGGGGGGAGGGGGGGATTTGGATGCATTTCAGAAAAGCACACCATATGCACTTGTCACTGAGTGGATAATCCAGAGATATGCAGGATCAAGGTTAATCTGTTGTTAAAAATGAAATGGATTCAGAACATATCAAGACACAATATCTCTCGCTCAGCGTGTTATGGGGTTTTGCCAATGCAGCACATTCTGTTGAAAGTCATGATGACTTATTTGAGAGTCCACACGTAAAGTCCATGTGGCTATTTCTCCCTGCACAGTATATCCTCTTTCACCTTTTCTTTCACAGCCTTTCTGTTGCATGGCAGAGAGTGGACCTTTGTAAGGATCATCTATCATTACATGGGATTACCATTTCTTTGCATGCTGGGATCTCTTGGGATTACAGGGAGATTACTTCATATTTTTTTTAAACCCCTGTGCCAGATCTGTCTTTATCTTTTCCATCCAGCAGTTTTTGGTAAGAAGCTGAATCTCCACCGTCCAGAACGCTTCTCAAAGAATTAATTTCCACCCTCTCAGCATTAGTAAAAACCTGTGATTTATTTGAATCCTCCTTCATTGAAATGATTTCTGAGAACTCCCAGCTACTTTTGAAAGACAAAATTAATATTATATATCTCAATAAAAAAATTAATGTATACCTATTAACCAAACAAGCTTTAAGATTCCCTCAAGACTCAAATACTGTGGCATGTTCCGTGTCCCCAAGGCTTTGAATGAGATACAGCAGCCTTGCTGTGTCGGAAAAAAAAACACATCATTAACTATGCAGCGAGCTGTAATGTGCAAATGTGAAGGTCATTTTATGATGACATTGTCATTATGGAATTCACATATTATATGGATGAAAGGGAAAAAAATATGCTTGAAATTATTGGCACCAAAAACACATGTGAAGCAAAAATATAATAGGCCAAGAAAAGAGATAATTATATGACATGCTACTTTAAGTAATAGTCCAACATTTTGGGAAAAATGACTATATGCATTATCTGAGAGTGAATATTGATAGCAATATGTGCGTTTAGTACAAAGCTGGAGTCGGGAGGTGTTTAGCTAAATTAGCTCTATGGTGCAAAGGAGAAAATGCTAGCCTGGCTCAGTACAAATTTAAAAATTACATATAAACACCATTAAAGACAAATGACATGTACTGGGCCACGAGGTCGAGAAAATAAACAAAATGTCTCTGCTAGCTGTTTTCTGTTTCCCTCAGGCTCCAGTCTGTATGCTAAGCTAGGCTTAACACATCCCAAATACATCTTTGCATTTGAAAGATGAATGATAAGCACTTTGTAGCCCCTTTCGTAAAAGACAAAAAGAATATACATAAACTGAAATGTAAAAACTATATGTGCAGCTAAGAAATAGCATCCACTTATGCAGGAATTATAAAATCAACAGCAGTAGCAAGATGGCGGATCTCATTGATTAACTCCAAGCGTTTGTTATAACATGTACATATTACAGATAATTGTTTTTTCTTGTGCATGACTCCATCCACTCTTTCCAATCTGTTGAATATTGACACGCTCACTGATGTTGTCACAGTTTGCACTTCAGGTCAAGGAAAACCTGCTATTTTGTGTTTCCAGCTGGAAACCAACTTTTCTTTTTTCGACCCAATTTATTTTTTGTTAAAATGCTTCAAACGGTTAATTTTTGTTGCAAAAGCTGGAACGGAACACATTCCATGGTAGTGGAGAGGGGGAACAACAACGCTTTAGTAATCTGTGCACAGCCACTGCACCCAGCTGTTGCTCATCAAGAAATAGTTAAAACCACAATCTATCATTTTTACATTTCTGTTTATTAAAGAAAACTGGCACCACGTGTTCATTAGTGACAAGCTATCTGTTTCCCCCTGCTTCAAGTGTTTATGCTAAGCTAGGCTGAACATCAGCTCAGCTGGAGGACATGATGTGACATGATACATGTCATATCATCATAGAAATAGTAACTCCTCTTAAATCACAAATTGTTGTTTTGAGATTTCTGTTTTTGTACAGATTAAAAAGGAGTTACAAGGTGATATTCAGCCCTGGAGGTTTAATAAAATGGTGAGGCTAGCTGTTTTCCCCTGCCTCCATTTATTTTATGCTAAATATGTTAGCCATACCCTGACTTTAGCGAACTCAATGCACAGAAATTAGACTGATACCAATCTTCTCTTTGGGAAGCAAATAAGCATATTTCCTAAAATGCTGAAGTATTTATTTAAAACTGCATTGTTCCATATAGTATTAATTCTTTTCCCCCCGTCTCTCTCTCTCTCTCTCCCTCTTAGCATCTCTCTGTGTTGACAGCCTGTCATCCCCCACAGATCTATCTGGTTTCAGGATTCACTGACCTCTACAGTTACAGCACACCCCATCAGAGAAATGATATGGATGTGACTGCTGAAGTGTGTTCACCAGCAATGCTACAAAATTGGTGGGTATTGTCGGAATCACTTTTGGGAGTTGACTTGCTATTATCCGGCACGAAAAAAGGTTGGTCACCTTGAGGAAAGGTGAAAGGAAAAGTTCAGTTAACGGACTGTCACTGGCTTCCAAAGCCCGAGGGTGGATTTAGAAGTGATGTTTCTTTGGCCTTATATTCTCACTTTTGTGTTTTTCCTTGTTCTTTAACTAATTACTGGAGAGACGAGGCATCTTGACACTTTATTGCCAATGAGGGTGCTACAGTAAATGTTAAATGTCTCTGGATCAATATCGTTGCCCATAGCTCTGCACTGTACCGGGTCTCTCACACTGCTCTGCTCATTAGACATGTGTCTGACCTATAGGCTTACATCAGCTCCCTGGCAGCAGATAGAGATACCTGTAAGCCAGCTTTCAGCGCACACACAGACACACACACACAGACACACACACACACACACACACACACACACACACACACACACACACACACACACACACACACACACACACACACACACACACACAGGATCTAGCTAAACACAATGCAATAGGACAATCTATCACAATTTAAAGGGCACTGTGTTAATTTTGGTCTCACATTACTGTCAAACTCATATTACTGACAAAATGGCTTCATTGCCGAACCTTTTAATAACCGCAGCCTGTGTCACATAACAGGTGAGAACAGAGAGTAGTAGCACCATCTGCTGGAGAGATATCAGAAAATGGCCATAGCAAGTGAATAAATGGGAGAAATAATGACAATTAGGAGAATATTTGTGTCCTAATATATTGATGTATATATGTTAACTTACATATATGATGGATGCCACCATCTATTGCTCATTCACAAGGAATCCAGTCTGACTGACCCTGGAAAAACAAAAAAAGATGACTCCTTTTGACATGACTCCTTTTGAATTTCCAGAAAGATCTCTGGCAATTCGAGCCCCTCTGTCTCCAGACCTCCTGGATCCTGTCCTTGCTCTCCCTGGCTTTCCCCTGTGCCCGTCTCTTAGCTCTCCGGCCTGCTTGGTCCCCCCTTTGCTTCAGCCCTAAACCCCATCCTGCCTCCGCCTTCTCCATTCCCTGGCTCCACTCTGCACTGGAACCCCTGGACCTTGGTTCCTGTGGAACCTTTTTATTGCAATGTTCCCTGGTTTTTGTGCAGCAGTACTATATATACCCCTCAGATCTCTCTTACCGCTGGGCTCACAGAGAGGAGCGGCGCTCGTCTGGGGATCAGCAGTGTGTGAGAAGCAACTCACCATCACTTTTTCCTATGACGCATTCATCACAGATATGACAAAGGTGTTCAACCACCCTGTCCGTGGTAAAGACGGGGCTAAGCATCTCCTCTGCCTGTAGCAGGGCTCACGCAGTGTTGTTGAATCAGCCATTGAGTTTCGGATACTCGCCGTGGAGAGTGGCTGGAATGACGAGGCTCTTCAGGGAGCGTTCCAGAACTCTCTTAACGACAGTGTTAAAGCTAAGCTAGTTACCCGTAACGAGCCTTCGGGCTTTGACCAGCTGATCTCCCTTGCCATCCAGGCAGATAATCAGCTGCATGAGCGTCGTAGAGAGAGGACTTCCAGGTCGCCGCTATCATCTTCTTTCCCCTTGGCTCCTTGCGGCTAACCAGCATTTTTCCCAAGACTCAACGGGAGAAAATTATCACGAGTGATCCCAATCCCTAGACCATGCAACAAAGAACAGTTCCTGTGACCCTGTTGCTGTCGGGTAACCACAGAGAGATCAGGTTACATGTTATTGACTTGTCTCCACACTACACTGGTGCTCAGGTATTAATGGCTGAAGATCCACAACCTACACATTAACTGGACCACGGGTAAGGTTACATCCTGGATCACTTTTTGTCACAGTAATAATAATAATAAATTGAATTTTTATAGCGCTTTTCTAGAACTCAAAGTTGCTTAAGCAGTAACTGTTTGCTTTCTGCCACTCCACCAGCCAAAGCTTCCTGACCTGTCCTCTGTACCTAGACCTTGCCCCGGTCTTTTGCAAAGACCACGCCCTGTCCCTACCACCTCATCGCCCGTATGACTGCACCATCGACCTGCACCATCGACCTCCTGCCTGGTGCTCATCTCCCCAGCAGTCAGCTGTACAACCTCGCCAAACCTGAGCAGGAGTCGATGGAGAAGTATATACAGGACTCCCTGGCAGCTGGCATTAGCCAACCTTCATCCTCCCTGTTGGGCGCTGGTTCTTTCTTTGTAGGTAATTAAGATGAGACTCTCAGACCACCATCTTCTCTAAACCATCTGGTTCGCATCCGGGAGGGGGATTAATGGAAAACAGCCTTCAACACTCCCCTGGGACACTTTGAGTACCCGGTAATGCCTTTTGGTTTACCTAATGCTCGTGCTGTTTTTTTGGCATTCGTTAATGAGACATGATCAACTGGTTTTGTTTTTGTTTATTTGAATGACCTTCTGATTTTCTCCCGCAGAAAATGTGCTGCATGTACCCATGGTACTCCAATTCCTCCTTGAGAACAGGTTGTATGTTAAATGTGACTTCCATGTCTTCACAGTCTCCTTACTAGTTTACTTGATTATAAAGGGGAAGGTGCAGATGTACTGTATGTGCCCAAAATAAATCCTCTATTAGGTCCAGGCCTGGACTTCTCCGCCCTGTGCCAGTTCCCTGCAGCCCTTGGTCACATTGTGCAGTGGATTTTATCACTAGTCTCCCCCCCATCTGCAGGTAAAACGGTCATACTCACCATCATTGATCGTTTTTCCAAAGCTGTCCATTTTCTTACTCTGCCCAAACTTCTCTCAGCAAAGGAAACCACAGACCTCCTGGTGGACAACGTCTTCCGTTTGCATGGTCATTCTTCAGATATTGTCTCTGACCGAGTCCCTCAGTTCAGCTTTCAAGTCTGGAAGGCCTTCTTCATAGCTTTGGGAGCCACTACTAGCCTCTCTTCTGGATACCATCCCCAGACTAATGGCCAAATAGAGCGGGCCAATCAGGAGCTGCAGGCAGTGCTCTGCTGTCTCTCTTCCGGAAACCCTTCCACTTGGAGCTCTCAGCTGCCCTGGGTGGAATATGCTCACAATTCCCTGCGTTAGCCTCCTCGGTTATGTCCCCATTTCTCTGCTCACTTGGCTATCACCCCTGTTTGGGGACATTTTTGAGGACTGTTAGACCGACTGACTGTCAGACAGAGTGAGCTAGAGCTCAAAAATATCCCTGTTCAAATGAAATGCAAAAACTCAATTGAAGCTCGATCGAGGCCAATGGGCAGGTTGGGCTACACACCAGTCTTCTTCAAAAGCTGCGATGTTGGCGTCTGTGTCACGGGAGTGTTGGTTAAGGTATTAGTGAACTCTGTAGCACTATCCGACACATTGTTCCTCACACATTGTGACACATTGTTCCTCAATATATTGAAAGAGAAACTGTACATTTGTGTGCTAACATGTTTAAAAGTCCTGTTAACAAGGTTAGAACAAGCGCTATTTGGCCTTGTGTGAGGTGTCACATGGCACTATTTGGTTATGTGACGCCTTTACAAAAGAGATAACGGAGCACTCTCTGAAGGTAAAAGCCAAAAAAACTCTGTTTTCCATGTTTACACTTCAACACCAAAAAAAGAGGTTCTGAGAATCTTTACCCTGGAAGGAATTTTACAAAAGGTCAGTTTTCAGTGACCTAAAACAACGTTTTAATAAATACCCATGTAGGTGTGACAAGACCCTCATGATTGTGGTGATCCCGTGACATTTCATTGAGCCCACCTTTAGGTTGACATTTGTGGTTTTAAGGGGAAATGTCTTAAAAACTATTGTTGTTGATGCATTACCATGGAATTTGATATAGACATTGATGTTCCCTTTAGGACAACCCACACTTATGTCATTAGCATCATTGCAGGTTCAGGTTTTCAGTTATACTGTTTGTTTGTTTGTTTTTTATATATAATAATATATTCATATGACAAGACAGATTACAGGACAAAAAGTGAGTTAGAAAAGCTAAAAATATAGTTACTAGTATTGATTTATAGCCCTATCATCCCCCATTATGTTCACTTTGTGTTATGGAGCAGTGTCCTAACATAAAAAGGAGTCTAGTCTTCACTGTCTACTGGTCATAATAAGACACTACACTTGCTTTTGAAAGCTTGTTCTTTGTGCCGGGGTGTTATTGTTCTCAGTCAGAGAATACCTTCAAAGAAAAGAGTCTCCAAACAAAACGCGCAAACATGATTGTGCAGGAAGATCTGTGACTGTTTGGTTTCCCCTGTAGCATATTTCATTCTCCCAGATTAAAAAAAACATCAAGATTGAAAGACATAATTCAAAACAGTATGGAAAGACCAGTTCTGCTGTATTTGTGCTCCTTCATCTTCTTGATATTCAGGTGTGAAATCCTGCAAAATCAGTGTCATGGGAGATAATGAGACCATGTGAGATCTTATTACCTTCCAGCACCGACAGTTTCATGCAGCAATAATTACTCCCACTAGCGGCCTGCTTATTGACGATGCCTGCCCAAAGTATCACTCTGGGACTAATGGTTTCCCTCCTTCAAAAGGCAAACAATGGAATGAACACCGCTTCAATCAACTCCGAGTGATGGATTTAATGGCAAAATCATTTCCCTTCCACATTATGGGCGAGGAGGAGTGACACATGCAGAGTAAGATGGGTCTCAGAGGGGATGTGTTTGTGCGAGAGCCGAGCTGTAAACAAGAGCGTTGCTTTTTATTTGCTGTGATTTCATTGCATTTGATGATAAGTGAATGTGACCAACCAATTGCTGTTAACTTTCAGCAAATTAAATGCATTACTATGTGTGAGCGCGGCACCCTCATCAGTTTTCGCCGACGGAGAGATGTTTTTAGGGTCGAGCTGGAAAAATGAGCTCTATTGATCTCAGGGAGGGAAGAAAAAGGAGGAAAAAGCAAGTGGAGGGACTGCAACTAGCCTCTGTTGGATCATGAGTTCAACATGCAGTGACAAATGGATGGCGGAATGAGAAAATACACCCTGAAATCAAATTGAGTATGGATTGTTGTGGCCTAGATTTATAGCCGTGGGATATCCCAAACCTGGAAGTCGTAAATTGATGCAGTTGAAATGGGGCTCCAATGGGGGATTGCTGCTATGATTCGTTTACTGCGCGTGGCACCGATGGACAATACAAATGGCGAGTCATTGTTGTCCCACAACAGGGCTCGTTAATAGAATATACACAGACAGAAGTTAAATACCGTGACAAATCTGCCTCTTTGGACCCTGTGGTTCAGGGAGGCAGGAAACAGCCACATACCTGCACACAGCACAAGCACCACTCAGGGACACTGACACTGACAGGGTGACAGCCTGGGTGCGACTGCAGGTAGTTCATTGTGGGTTTGTATTGGTCTTTAAGGAAAAATGAAGTAACAATTTATGTCATAAAATAGAGCCAATATAGTTTGGTTAATTACAGTGTCTGGTGCAAAATTGATAATACAATACACTGGCTGTTTGTTATTAGAACAGAACATAAAAAAAGTTATTATCAAGCGGCAACCCCCGGGTCTGAAGAGTGAAGCCAGTGCAGAAGTGCATTGAACCTGAATTATTTCTAATATCCACTGGTTGCAAAATGAGTCCAATTGTATTGAAGTCTTTGAGAAAGCAGCCTACTTCTCACGTGATTTATTACCGCAGTCAACGTTTGCCTGATGAGTTATTGGTCTTAATCGCCTGAAACAGTTCTGGGAATTTAGGAAAATTAGCAAATATTTAATAAGATAAGGCCTCATTTGCATATAACACACATAACATTATATAAAACTTTAAGTACAAGAAAGTGTTAATCAACCTCCTTAGTTTCTAAATGAAATGCCACATTATAAAAAAGCTGCATTTTCATTATCTGAGACCATAAATATCTGTATGTTACAATGAAAAAGGTTAAATCAGTTAAAAAATGTTTTGAAGAAAACAGAAAACAGCGAACAAGATAATTATGCAAAAGGAAAATTTTATTGTCACATCATATCTGTTTATAATAATACTATGCTATATATATATATTTGTATTTATATTTTTACATAGAACACAAGCTACTAAGGAATACATACAGCACAGTCAGCAACATAGAAAAATATTAGAGTAGTATTGGCACAGATGAAGTAGTACTTATTGTACTTTACATGTTATACATTCAGCAAAAGAAGTGCAGATTGAAATAAATACATGTTCCTCACAGTGAAGTCAAACGCTTTTTTATACATTCGGTTCAAACACATGAAAGATGTTCCAGAAACGGGCAGACAATGATAACATGTCTCATTTCACACACATTACACACCCTTCTCCACACACACACTACACATGAACAGGACTTTCAGTAAAGGGCAATCAAATACAAAAAGGTTCAAGTCAGCTAGTTTTGAAGGTTGACAGCACTTGCAAGGATCTATTGGATTTATAGATCACCTCTGAATTCATTCTCAGTCATGACGGCAGCATAAATGTACAGTTAACACTCTCGGAGACATATTTAGTCATACAAAACCCAGAAAATAAGGTTTTCTACACAATGGAGTTCAGCAAAAATGAATATACAATTATTTCTGAACTAAATGCCTTCAAGTAAAACCTCCTACACAGTCACAGCAATCCATCTCATGAAACAATTACAAACCAGTATTTGTCCTTGAAGTCTCAACACCACGAGCACTTTTTCCCTCCATCGATTCCCGCTGACCCTTTTGAGTAAACACGCATGGCCCTAAACGCAAACAAGCTAAAGCCTCATTCATATACAGTATGTGTTGGTGTTGTGGGGGGGGGTGAGAAATGATGCATGATGCACGGCAGCTCCCTCTGTTTTGCTTACGCAGCTTTGCTTAGTGGCTTCTTGAGAGCGATCTCTGCGTCCTGAAGGAGCCCATTTGATTAGAGTCAATCACGGTGACACACTGCTTACTTTGCAGCACCACGACAACAAAAAAAGAGTACTTTGCGATGTCATCTTTTGTACTCTTTGAAGACGGTACAATGCTTGAATGGCCAAGACGGACAGCTGTGGTCAGTTTTTAAACAAATGCACGATGTGACCTTCAGGTGGAGAGAAGCAGCGCATGTATAGACCGAAGAGAACCACAAGAAAAATAGATGTTTGGATTTTGTAAAGCTAGTGGAGGTTGATTCATGGTTCTCGATAAAGTGCGCTTGCCATCAAACCAGTGCAAAGGTTAAATATAGCTCTCTGTATGTACATACATATGCAGCAGATGCACAACTATCGCTGGATGTGGGATGTCTGTGGCAACACTATGATAACAGTTCTCTAATGTCATAATGTAAACATCCTGTGATGGACAGCTCAGCGATGAACAGTCCTCACCCTGTGTGCTGGTAAACGACATCTCAAGTCACGTTTGGATGTGACAGCAAAGGTTGTGGAAGAAATTAAAACACACAGATGCAGATGATCAAGAATATGACATTGTCTAAGTTAAGGGACATAAGACAGTGTCTGCTACTGTATGACGGTGCTTCCCTGCTATCATCATGCATCATATTTAAGTTGGTTTATAGAAAATGAGGGAGAATCTTGGCAGTGGGTCCGTCCGCATTATGCAAAATCATCCAGTTTTTCAAGAAAACAAAAGCAATGACACCCTGATTTAAGCCATTTAAAAAATAATGAGTGCCTTATGAAATATATCCTTCTGTAGACAATTTTAATCCACAATTTAAAACGGTTCATTAAGAAAGTGATGGTCATTAGACCATAAGATTGTACTGTATAGTCATGGATAATGAGTTTCTTTCACATTATAAGTGTTGTAGATTTGCTGTTAATCATATCAGTCAGCCTGTTTTCTGTCTCCCTGTCACACGATTCAAGGAACAAATGGAAATAAAGTCAAGTATCTTAATCGTGTTATATAGGTAGTTTAATGCAATAGATTTGCTTCAATACTGTTAGATCAAAGAATTGACTATTCACGATAGGCCTGTCAAGCTTTATTCACATGTTGAAGTGAGTACATGGGACTATAGTAAGGGAGATGCTCAGCATTCTTTTTTTAGACTTTCCTAAATAAAAGAGCAAGAGTTTAATCAGTTTACAGCGTTAACCAAGGCCCAGTAGCCCATCGTTAACTAACTAGGTAGCGTTAGTTAGTGGGTCACATTATAAAAGCCCCACCCAGAAGATTCCCTGTGTAGCTATTTCTCTATTATCTGAAACCGGTATCCTGTCGTAATGTGTGCCCTATCGAGATGTCTGCACATGCGCATAAAGTGGGGAGGATTATTCGATATAACATACTGGTCTATTGAAATCGATACCCCTGAAGTCTTAAGGTTAGGGTAAGGGGATGCGGCCATTTTTGGACAAGACATCACCTGTTATGGAGGCTATCGGAGGTTAGGCTAACGTTAGCATCTCTGTTCTTATTTGGATTTTGGGAAAGTTTACAGTCTAGAAACCCTTTCAACGTAAGCCAGGATTTTATATTTGCCTTTTTCTTTTTAACGTTAAAGTGAAAATATAATGATTGAAACAAATCTAAGCTAAGCTGCCAAACAGGGCGATGATAGAACAAAATAACAGTCTGTCTTTCCGTAATACATTTATGTAAGAATGAGTCCTAAATTAGAAAATGACTTAGCATTTTTGCACTTAGGGTTTCCTCGTCTCGAAGTCATTGTTTTTTTGAATGGACTTTATATAGATGCCTGAAAAAAGGTCTGTGGTCAACACAAGCTCAAGAGATTTTTGTGTTTTGCTCTACGACATAAAATATGTCAGTAAACACCCCGCTGTATAATTATGAAGCTTTTACGAAGTCTTAAAAAAGGCGGTTGCTAACAAGGTGCTAAATGGGACTCCAGAGGTTGTCGGAGACATTACAAGTCATCACACTGAACAATAGTCCGCCTTTAGCTTAGTGCTGGTCACGTGGAAGTCGTGCTACTGACTTCAAAAATCATAAAAGTGGTTTTCATTTGTAGAACAAAATGTCAAAGTGTCATAAACTTTTGTTTATCACAGAGTTTACTTTTTGCAATAATGCAAAATCCAATGGATACATCCTGTGGGCTTTTCGTCGAGCGAACAAGGAAGATGCTAACTTTCGAGCCTGAGAACATTTTTTCAATCATGTAGCCAACATTACATTAGCTAGCGAGCTAAAGCTGATAGGATCTTGGCAGCTGTTGTCATCTAAGACAACTGATCTAAGAGGAATAAGAAACCTGCGTTTGTCTAACTGTCTGAAATAAAGGACTCATTTTTTCACAAGAGACTCCGAATGTTAATGGTAATTTGCCACCGTTATCACTGTAAACTGTATATGTGCCATGTGGGTCTGGCAAGCTTGACAGGCACAGCAACAGTAACTAAGGAGAGCACGGCTTGGAAAATTATCAATAAAAATACAACCAACCAACAATCAATCAGTGCAAAGAATCCGTAAAAAAGCGAAGGCTAACATAACAGGTAGAGCCAATACAAAGATACTGTGTTTCCCTCTTTAACTAATCAGGGTCAATGAGTTAGACTGAATGAAATGTCTGTAGATATCCACTATACTGAATTATTGGGGTTATATGGGGAAACACTTCCACATCCATTGCTTTCATTTGATAGATTTGACGAGAACAACACACAAAAGATCACATTTGGATGGACTACCGACACTGTAGATACATAAGCAGATAAAAAATAATTTAAAACAATATATTAATTTCTGTATAAAGGAACATATATGTTTTGTACAACAAAACACTTCATGTACAATCAAGGGGATAAATGCTGCTCATCTATTGCCTTGGTTCTAAGGATAGTGACTATCATGGGTGTAACCCCTAAGGAAAGAATAATCAACCAGCCATACTGAAAACAACTCTAAAGGGAAAGTAGGTAAATGCTTTCGACCATAATTAGCATCTGTTTGTGTTCTCGCTGACTCTGGTTATTAATAAGGCCATAAAACATCCAAAATCAATCCTATGATAGATGTCAGATGTTTTGTTTTGCATGGCTACACGTCAAACTCAGACTTGGGAGTTAGCATTTTCAACAGTCACAAAACACTGATCTTTAACACTGCTAACAATCCTAACAAATTGGATATACAGGCCTTGTCTCTTGGATACCAGGGGTTATATACATTAAATATACTTTACAATTTGAAGTTAAGGACCTTATCGTCCAAATCAGCGCAACCAGTCACCAACATGTTCTGTCCCCTAAGCCTGCAGTATAGCACCTTTACTTGAAGTAGTTGAGCCCTGCCACTAAGAAAAACTTCTCCAGGAAAAGCTCAGAGTCCAAGACAGCGATGTGGGCGGCGCGTCCTATCAGGGTGTTGGCTGTGTTGGGCAGAGCGTGGAACACATTCTGGCGGATCAGCCGGCACTCTTTAGCCTCCACAAGTGGCTGCAGGAGGTTGTTGATCATCTCAGTGTACACAGGCCCTTCAGGGCAAAGATGAGAAATGTTGGGTGAGTCCAACTACATAAACCTTTTGTATTCATATAACAGCCAAAAAATACTGAAGTCTGGAACACAACTCCAAATAAAACCACAACTTGTGTTCTCTACACTCGGCGAAACAGCCTCCTGGCGGCTATGAGGACGATGCGAGGGTGCGGGTCAGTTTCTCATTTCTGCCACTTTGAATGTAAACCAATAAACAAACTATGAAACAGACATGGACATAGCTTTAATATTGGCAAGCCAATTGATGCAGCTGTACTTCTTCTCCCTCTGTACTGAGGGCAGACTGGCGCTACAGTGACTCACTATCACCTCTAGAGGAACAAATGGTATTACAAGAGTGGACGGGCCGGTACTCATTAGTTAGCATGCTAACTTCAGTAGATATCTCTGCAACACAAAACATAAACGTCTTTGACGTTATGTCAACACTGTTACCTCTCATATTGGTTTATTTGTTTATTGTTCTAAACTTTAACTCTAGCATATCCTACACAATTCACCTTTAAATAATCGTATAACATAGATATTCGATGAAAAGAAGAAGAAAAAATTGGATTTGTTGTACTAAAATATTGAAAAGGAAACCAATATGGCATTAATGCATGCAGTTCTGACCTGTGGTCCTGTCTTTAAGAGCAGTTTTGCACATCTCTATTCTGGCAGAGTGGAAAGGAACATAACGATCCTGTGGAGATGCCACCAACACCACGTTCTTGAAGAACTGGAGCCCTAAAAAGACACAAAACAAACTAGTAAATCAGACTGCAGAGTGTGTGTGTGTGTGTGTGTGTGTGTGTGTGAGAGAGAGAGAGAGAGAGAGAGAGAGAGAGAGAGAGAGAGAGGAAGAGAGGAAAGGAGTGAATTGGTTGTAAAACGCAACGTGCAATCACAAAGTACAATGACAGGCTTGATACGATAAAACTGTGTTTTTTCCTCAAGTCTGCTGTCAGAGTGCTTTTAAGAGAGTGTGCTGGTGGGTTTCCAATGACAGGGTTTGAATCATTTTGTCAGCCTGCCACAGCTCTGGAGGGGTAAAATAGTGTTTTCAGGCTTATCTTCTTCAAGCCTGTGTGACAAACGACTGCTTTGTTCCACTCAAACAGTGGGGAGGCCTCTCACAGGCCTCTCGCAGCTCGCTGGCAGGGGTTTGAGTGTTAGCGAGCTGACACGTACAGAAATTTGACAAAAAAGACAAGATGACAACATTTTCATGAATATTTGAATAGACTGTCTTTCAAGTAATCGTCTGTAAAGGGAGGCAGTCAATATACTGTCTCTGTTTCAGATGGTACCTGGTTTCTGACTCAGGA
Source organism: Cottoperca gobio (assembly GCF_900634415.1). Lineage (NCBI taxonomy): Eukaryota > Metazoa > Chordata > Actinopteri > Perciformes > Bovichtidae > Cottoperca > Cottoperca gobio. The sequence goes on from NC_041365.1 coordinate 19,898,869, forward strand.
GATAGAGGAACGTTTTCCGTGCATCAACGTGATCTCTGAAGGTGAGCTGCAGCAAGGATCCTGATTTCTTCAGCTTCTGCATCAACCACAGACCTAAGCAACACACACACACACACACACACACACACACACACACACACACACACACACACATACACACACAAACAGTCAGGCATAGAAGCAGAGCAGTTTGGATGATATTCTTCAATAAAAAATGCTGCTGAAGAGCACAAAACATGGAAATGCATCGCTGTACACCATTGTAAACAACACATCTGCAGTTTGCGATTTTACTTTGACTTTTTCCCCACAGCTGTGCGGTGGCCTCACCTGTGCTGACCAATGTGCTGCTGTTGTACAGCGTTCCCAAGTGTGGGCCTGACAGCGAGAGGAAAGTGTGCAGTTTGGGCAAATAGCAGCGGAAGCGAGGACGCGTCAGCACAGAGCGGATGATGATGTTCCCCAGAGAGTGGCCGATGAAGCTGTTGGCCGAAGACAAACAACATTCAGAGACAAACTCGCAATTTGAGTGGGCGGATGGAAAAACAGTGCCTCCAACACTGCTGACCTGTGACACTGGCCCATAGTTTATCATAGACTCTTCTGCATGTAGGAACTGGCTCCAGCTGAGGCTATTTGGAGATTTTAGCTACAACAATTGGTCATTTCAGAAAATTCATTAACTTGTTAAACACTTAAACATTCTCAAAGGCAATGCCAACTTAATGATTCTCATATAGAGGACATACCATACAAATGAAGTCTTCCCAGCAGATTCATCAAGCTATATGTCTGTCACTTAGTTTAATTACTAAACTGTTATAGCTTTACCCAAAATCCCTCATTGCCGGGCCAGCTCCTTCTCATCTGTCTCCCACCAAACTAAATAGGAAAGAACCAGATGCTGTTGTGGCAGACCATCGCTTTTGTCTTTGATACTTACTCTCCGGAGAATATGCCACAATAAAGAAAGTTAACACACTTGGGTAGAAACTCTTACAAAAAAATTAATTGGCACATTGAGGGCAATTAAGTGGGAAGATGAATGACTTAATTTGATGGGAACCAGGCAACACACTGCTGAATAAAGGAGCACAGTCTATCTGGTGAAAGTCAGAAACGTATTGGCAGGGTATGATAAAAGCTTTTCATCAATTTTGGGTACGTACGGTCTATAAATTATAATGAAACAGTGATTCTCAGGAGTTCAGGCATTCATGCTGAGTCCAAGTATCAATGTTCAGTCTCTGCTGCCATCTACTGCCCAAATAAATGAGTTTTAAGTTTTATTAGCATTCATGCAGAAGCAGAATCCAAGCTCTCGCAATGTTTTTACTGTTTTTCACTATTGTTTATACTGTATTATTTGTAATTCATGTTGATTGCGGTTAAACCAAACACAATTTTAGAAATATATCTTATAAATGATTGTACATTATATAAACAAATATACATGTATCTATAGAGACACAAGCACCCTTATATTAATACTTATTGGTACACAAAAACACAAACAGAAAAACCCTTCAGCGAATTATATTCTGTCCCATTCAGTTCTGAATTGTTCAGTCTGGCTGCTGTAGGCCGGGTTTGTTCAGGACTTTGTAAAATGATGCTTAAGTTGATGACTGCCAACTGTTCTGACTCATATAATCAATCACAATGAGAGTTGTCAGTAATGTTTCTGTTGCACAGGATTAACAGTGAGCGACTGACCTTATCCTGCCTATGGTGAGATTGTACAGCTGGACATGCTGAATGATCTCATCCAGCAGCCTGTCAGTCATTGTGTCGAAATCTGCAAACGTGTCAATCTGCAGGGAAACGGCAAAGAAAAGCACAAGTCGTCAGCATTCTGCAAAACGTTACATGTTACCAATTTGCTCCCATCGCCAGCGTCATCTACAATGTACCTGATTCCTTTCAGACATGAGGAAGTCGAGCCTGGAGCCTGGCAGTCCCAACTCAATGAAAGTCTTCACCAGCCGAAGGTCTGCGCTGTTGCCTGGAAGTAAAGAGGAAATTATTCACATAGTTTCTGGCCCATTAATCATTTAAGAGACACTTGGGATTAGTTATCACAGAATACATGTAGGACAGACACTATATTACATTTACAATGCTAATAGGACAACCCTAAAGGCAAGTTATATTTAAGACTTTTTTAATGTCACTCGGAATTAAATGTAAGACCAACTTTAAAATACACAAAACTGAAAAAGTTCTTACTGATTATTTTTAATTGTAATTTTAGAAAAAAAAACGATCCATAAAATCCTACTTCCCCCATGTTTTAGCATTTTAAACACTTTAGAAAAAAAGATTCAAGACATTTTGATACCAATGAAGGCCTTATTTTTTGATCCAATACTTTCAAGGAGCACTGGAATAGCTATTGCATTCTTGAGAACCTTCAGCTGCATGCAGACTCACCATCAAGCCCATGGACACACACCACGAGGTGTATGCCGTCATCAAACTCCTCATCGTCCTCCTCGGGGGGGAAGTAGGGCAGATCTGACGCCAGGAGAGGAAGGTCGCTGTACAAGCTGGCCTGAAAGCTCAACTCTTTCAGCAGCTCCTCTTTGGCTTTGTAGAAACTGGAGAAAAGGGAAATGACATTTGAAAAACAACAACAATAAAACAAGGGATTATATTCCATATGTTAGCAAAAAAATGAAAAAAGTCCTTTCCAGTCATTTGCAAAGACAAGCTAATAATAACACAGACAGACAAAATGCTGATCTAAGATTCCTTAGTTTGTATAACACTAAAAGTACATCTCTTAGAGGTGAATCACAATATCACAGAATAACTTCCTTGCATTTTTGTATTCGATTAATTTCAGTTCACATTTGCTGAGTGCTGAGCAAATCAAGGCTTCCAAACAAAAGTCCCACAGACTTACAAGTAGCTCCTCTAAGTTGTATTATCTGTCATCCTGCCAGGTTACAGATTTCAGCTGTGGAGGAGTCAAAACAAATCCAGTTCCAGCTCCAGTACCTTCTGCTAATCATGATGGATTTGTCTGCACTTTGATATGACTTAATACACTCAAGAGGCATTTCACCTTGCCTTGAATTCCGCGCTCCATATTTACCCTCACTTCATTTTGTTATGCTAGGCTTTCCAAGCATGAGTAACTGCCAGCTACCGCACGTCAACAGCCCTCTCCAGATACCCATTCAACCTTGTGTTTTGGCCTTATTTCCTGTAGTTGGTTTGCATTATAATCTCACTCATACAATGTTTTGGAAGAGGGCACAAATTAACACAAATAACTAAGGTTCAACTGAGATTAAAATCTTTGCAGTCAAAAATCTGCAAAAAAACAGGATTTGTTGAGACAATATTTATTTGGTACGGAAAGGTCTCAGGAATGCACCTTTAGCCTCCAAGCCTTTAAGTAGACGAGTCGGAGTTTAAAGTGTTTAAATTGGGGTTCAAAACCTCAGCACAATCTGGCCTTTGCTATGTTAAGCTAAAACATAAACTCACTTTAGCATTCGTTCATTGGTCTCGTCGTCCATGTTCAGGGGATTGAGCGAAGACGAGGAGATGATACCAAAGGAGCCCAGGGGCTGATGGGTGATAGGTGAGGTAGCCTGGCGAGTGGACATCCCATTGATGGATGGAGACTCTCTCAGAGCAGAAGAGAATGGCAGGCAAGTAGGGGCACAGGACACTGACATGTTGACCACCTCCACCATCTTCTTATTCACAAAGGCCAGCCCTGAGTTGGGGATCTTAGCGGGCTTAGTCTGGCAGTCTAAAGTCTCTTTCTCCCCGACTGAAATCCTATTGAGGTCAACGGGTGATGCGATATCGTTGGCTATCAACCCTGTAAGGTCACTTGGCCTCTGTGTGGTGGTAGACCTACTGCTGGAGAGGTCGTTGGTGTGTTGAAGCCCCAGTGGATCTAGACACTCCTGGACCTCAACACTAAGCAGTTCACTCTGATGGAAATGTTGGCACTCATCTCCAGTGTTAATTCTCTCCTGAGCTACTTCACTTTTATGCACACATGGTTTTTTTCCACAGCTGCAGGGCACTGCTTTCGTTTCAGCGAGATGCACATCCTCCACCGTGGCGCTTTCTCCACTGATGTGTGTTTGATGGTTCATATTCTCCTCCTGGCTGCCAATAACAGCACTTTCCTTCACATGAGGGCTTTCAACAGACTCTTGTAAAAGCAACACTTCAGACACACCACTTAACACTGACTTGGTTCTGTACGTCTCTGACAGATACTGTGCAGACTTTTCAGAGCTTATATTCTCCTTGAGGATAAGATTTACCGCTGAACTCTGATCTAATAGAGATAATTCTGATGGCTCCGAATCCAGGTTGCTGTTCAAAGAAGAGCAGTTGATTTGCAATGAATGTTGCACTAAGCTCTTAGTATCTGTTTTCTGTTTGAGCTCACGGTCCTCCTCAGTGTCTTCAGGGCTGCTGATCTGCGGCGCAGAGACCGACTTTGTCAGTTTGCTGAGCTGCCTCTGATGCTGGTCCTCTTCGTAGGGCAGGGAGCTAATAGAGGTGAGGGAGGCTTGTATACCTCCACTGCCATTGCGTTCCATCTGCAGGCCTTCCAGAGAGCAGCGATGCACCGGGTGGTGACGCACTATTTGCTGTGGGATCTCCCGTTCACTGGAGAAGTCAAGAGGAGGTTGGCGTCGCAGTGCGGCCTCCAGGGGCCAGGCCACTGAGCTGGGCTCGCTCTCGATACCTGAGTCGGAAATAACAGAGGACGAGCGCTTCATGATTTTGGAGCCGACCAGGCCTCCACGGTGAGTCATCTCTTTTCTAAGATCACCTGGGAAAGGAGGTATAACTGGATGTGCATAGGCAGTGGGTAGGCTGGCGAGAGGAGCATCCTCACTCTCATCATCCATGGAGTGGTTTAATGGCATGGCAATATCAGACTCCTCTTCATTGTTTTCACTTTCTCTTGCATTGCTGTCATTTGTGGCGTCGCAAAGTTGGACGGTACTTTCTGTTACATGATGATGAGGAGACTCATCATTGCTAGTTTTGGAGTCAATGAGGGGATTGTGGTTTGAGGAGACTGCTTCTCCTCGACATGGATCCACATCACAAGCCTTAACTGCGCTGTACCTCAGGCCTGGGTTACAGCTCTCCTCAAACTGGTCTTGTTTTTCCTCTGGTTCCTTCAAGTGTCTGCCCTCTGCTAGTGAGGGTCCAGCACTGTCCTTGGTAGGGATGAGGTTGTGGGTACTTCTGATGTTAGTGATTGTCTTACTCTGCTCTGCCATGAGTGAGACATATGTGGGCAGGTCCATACAGTCATCACTGTCCAAGGGATCCTTGGGTATTGCTGGTGATCTGGCTCTCTGGCCCCTTTCAAAAATCCCGTTGGCCCGAGTGATGCCGGGACCTGAGTTGGTCTGCCCGTCAGTGGTTGGCACATGTGATACACACTCTGGAAAGAAAAGGACATTAAAGTAAACATTTTGTCTAGAAAAGCAAAAAACAGTAAATAGATATGCCACTTTTCATATTACCAGTTTGAGGAAACTCCACGTATCTGTCTTCAAAGATGATGGGCAGGCTGTTCCAGTCTCCATCGATGTCCAGGCACTCAACGGGTAAAGGAGGCATCTTGGTCAGGTAGTCCGAGCTCCGCACTTCTGAAGCTATCTGGCCATGTCTGTTGATTCTGTATGAGCAACATAATGTCATGAATACACTTCTCTCCATTTATAGAATTAAGAAAAGGTTAATATAGGGAAGCCCCGAGAGACAAGAGAGAAAGAAAGTCATTCTGATTATACATTTCTTTAAAGTCTGATGTAAATTGTTTCATCTCCTGTGTTCATGACTTGAGAACAGGTGGGAAAAAAAGTTTTGGCAAGTGAGAATTCATCATCAGCAGCACCTTTTTCAGTTTCTGTTGTATAATTTATTTTGGCAGGAGGCTGAAGTGCACCACTACCCCATGTTCTAAATAGGACTAAAAACAATCACATTTTCTTCCAGGTGATTGTTCAGTTCTCCCCCTCAATAGAAACTTAGAGAAATGATCCTGGCAACATTTTATTTTCACCTGGCAAAACACCCCCTCCTGTTTCACATATGAAAACAAATAAAGTCACTTGCACATATTATCCTGGCAAACTCAAGTCAGATCAGACTTTGAAAATGGATCATCAAAATTACTTTTTTTCTCACATGCCTCTCAGGGCTTCCGTACTAATACTTACAGTTCCTCTTGAAAAGTCAGAGATATCTCTTTGGAGTGTTCAGTGAAGAAGTATGCCTCTGAGAACCTCCTGACCTGGTGTTTCCAGAAACAAGACAAAACAGTTTTCACCTCGGTGGAGCCTCAGTCTCTTCTTTAAAGGAATTACAGCGTACTATTATCAGTAGTCACACAAAGAGAGACTCAAATCACTTCTTCCGGTCTGTGACACAATCTGGATGCAAGCTTTTCCAGCTCCAATTAGAACTGTATCATCGTTGAATGGCCGCCACGGTGTCAGGCACATCACGAGGAACATTATTTGTGGTTTGTGTTCACCCCACAATAATTACAGAATAAGTTTTAATTGAAATCCAGACTCCACTGGTGCATCGAGGCGTGACAGTACCCCCCTCGGGGTAATCTAATACCAAAGCAAACATGTTCATTATTTTCGCGCGACGAAACAGTGCCACATAATAGAGCCTTGAGAGCTCCTCCACTGTGAAGCACATTTTCAAACAGCCCAGTGATTAGGAATCATATTATCTTGCTCAGCAGGTTTAAACTACTGAGCATCTTATCATTCTACTAAACATTACCTCCGCCAAGGAGGTTGGGTTTTCCGTTTGTTTGTTTTGTTTGTTTGTCAGCAGGATTACGAGAAAACGACTGGCCTTATTTTCATGTAACTTGGTGGAAGGCTGCAGCATGGGTCAAGGAAAAACCCACGGGGCGTATACACACATAATTTCTTACTAATGGTAACTTGGCGGAGGTCTGTAGATCCATTTGTAGTTCACAGATTACTCCCCACAGTAAGTCTTACATCTGAACTCACAATTCATATGAAACATGTGAGGTTTCTTCCTCACCTCGGCTGGTATAAATTATTTTTTAAATGTATTTTTAGATCATTTCAGTGTGGTGAGAGACTGTTAGTCTCATACCACTTTCTACGTTATACTCCGCTACATCTCAGAGGTAAATATTGAGCGTTTTACTCCACTACAATATTTGAAAAGTAGATTTTTGCACAAAAAACATGTGAAGAGTTTATCAAATATGATGTTTTGTTAAACAATTAAACCATCCGTCATTATACACAAGTACGGCTGATATTAGTTCATTAATCAATTAGAAAATGAAATGCCAACTAAATTATGTTGATGATTATTACGTAATAATCAAACAATCAATAGATTACTGTAGAAAATAATCGGCAGATTAATCAATAATCAAAATTAACATTAGAAAAAAGATCAAAATGAGCTCAAACTCAACCAAGAGAAATCCTGCTTTCACATAAATGCAATAATATTCTAATGATATATTATGTATTTTATATTAATGGACATTTTTCTTTACGAGTACTTTTTTAATTTGTTTTAATTACTTGAAGTACATTTTCGTGATTATACTGATATACTTTTACTTAAGTAAAATGATTAATTCAGGTCACAGAGTATTTTCACAGTGTGATATTAGCACTTCTACTGAATCTGAATGCTTCATCCACCACTGGAAATTGGTCAAAAAATGCCATAAGAGCGAAAATGTCAATGATTATGAAACCATTTCCATTGTTCTGTAGTATTTTGGTTTTTCCATGTGGGTGCTGAGGATACAAATGTCTAAATGTAACTGTAATATGGAGACGATCTGGACTGTGATTCAGCCAGAGAACACACAGGCAATGTTGGCGTCTGAGCGTTGTGTAAGCAGGCCTTTGATGGAGTGTCCCTCTCACCCTGAGCGTGTGATGCTCCTGGGCCAGATAGGAGAGGATGTGGGGGTTGAGCACAGCGGCCTCCAGGAAGCGGCTCCACAGAGCAGCCAGCTGGGAGCAGAGCTGGCTCACGTCCCTGCTGATCTGCTCCGCTACCCTCTCATGGCCTTCCTGCAGCTGAAGGGGACAGAGAGGGGTCAGAAGAAAATATATTATTCCTAAAATACAGCGTTCTATTCTAGGATCCGACTCGGAGTCTTTGGATCGTTGTAGAAAAGTCAAGTTAAAATCTTCAATCAATCCACCCACGCTGTGTGAACATCATACCCGTCCACACAGATAGTTCACTTTAAGCTTACAGACTTGTTTTAACACTCGCAAGACATGAATGTTTAATGTCTCAGCGTTTTATTCATCAAGGAACATGTTGTAATTACATCCATCCCCTTTAATACCAATGACTGTGCTGAAGTCCACTGTCCTACAGTGTAATCACATATGACTGTTTTCAATTAATCCAAATGTGTTGATTAGTTTGGCAACAAGAAAGTATAACTTTTCAGCCACAGACGTCTAGACATTAGTGTCTGTGTGTAGAATTAACTGTCTTACATACAGCAGGCAGGTCAAACATTTTACTTCTAAATGTAAAATGATACGATAACAGCGTAACACACAATTACAGAGGAATCATAACAATGTGGGTGTCAGATGCAGTTTGTTGAACATACCTGCAGCTCTATTGTGAGCTGATTTAGAGTTTCTTCGACAGCCAGCTCCTCTGGGGGAAGAAAAGATATTTGCAGAGTTTAGTGCAAAGGGTTGTATTGGGATTTAATGAAAGAAATATCTTTTATTTTGAAAATCGTTAGAAAATAACAGAATTTATGACCAATTTAAAATCTTCCACTTAAAAAAAAAAAAAAAAAATTCTGGGATTGAAAACTAAAACATAACATCTAATTGTGTAATAATAACCAGTGGTGGGAAGTGACACTTTTACTCTCCTACATTTATTTGACAGTTACTAGTTACATTTCAGATTACAGTCTTCATCCAAAACACATGATGATGCGCTATTACAGAGTAAACTCCAAACCAGTGTATAAAAATATCAAACAACAATAACAATGACAACATTAAAATGTTTTTTTTTCACATTAATGTGTCAGTAGTATTATTTTTATCGAATTGTGTTTATCTTATTTTTGCACTAATATTTTTATTCTTACATCTTTATAATTACTATTATAATTTGTATTGCTTATTTTAATATTAATTATTATTATTATTATTATTATTATTATTATTATTATTATTATTATTATTATTATTATTATTATTATTATCTGCCCATAGATTTTTTTTCCTTTTTTTTTTCTCCTGATGCAAATAAAAACGAAATGCTCTACATGAATGCATGAATACATGAATGCATGAATACATGAATACATGAATACATGAATGCACTTGTCATGTTTTTAACCCCCAAGGACAAATACAATGTTTTGAATCAAATTGAATAATGCAATAATCCAAGTTAGGTAATAAGACTCTGAAAGGAGTCAATATACACAAGACTTCCATTTTTGATCATTTTATTACTATAATTGTACATTTGAGTATTTTTACATTCTTGCATTTATACTTTTACTTGAGTAAATACAGAAACACAGAAAAGGATTGTTAGATGAGATAAAACTCTATTAAGACCTTAAATTTGAATTTGAAGTACCAGAAATAAAAGCCTGACTTGCAGAGCTTCGCCTCTGCTCACCTGAGTCCAGAGGAGTCTGCTGCAGCTGAGGGATCTCCTTCATCAGTGCAGAGTGGTAGGTGTGCAGGCCTCTGTGTGCGACCAACAGGAGGCGACAGAGCCTCCGGTGCCACGTATGAGCTCTCTGCAGACAGTTTTCACTGGCCACATAAAAGCTCCCCTGCAGAGAAGGAGACACAGAGGAAATGTCAGCTGCTATGTAGGTCAGTCGTAGCCTTAATAACAGTATGTACACATACTTGACCTTTATCGTTCACGTATACAACAGTTGCACAGGCTTGTCACTGACCTAAAAGGAGCTTTTTTTCTGAATGGGAGCGAATAAGATCATTACTCAGAAGATCAAATAGGGCGTTAGAAACAAATGGCCCCTAAACACAGCTTTCTGCGAGCTGTAAAAGCAGATCAATATGTGCATGTGGCCTCAGGAGGATGTAACGTATCCCTGCTTTGACCTTTAAAAGTTCACAAGTATAGGAAGTTGACACAGAATCTGAGGCGTCTGATTTTACTGTCTGGGGATTTACAAGCAAAAGAAACGAGAAATATTGTTGGAAAATGGTGTGAAAAAATCAGAAAATCTAACTAACGAATTTTACAACTGATTTTAATATTTGTAACTTTATTTTTTATTATTCTGTGGGTTTTATTTCCCTTCTTATATCATATATGTATTCTAATTCATCTTATTTCTCCTTGTTTTTAGTTGTTTTGTTCTTATCTTTACTATTATTATCAAATGTATTTTATTTTCCATGTAATTACACAATAATTTGTCATTCTACCGTCATTTAATGTTCATTTTCCCTAATTGTAAAGCACTTTGTGTTGCATTTCCTGTATGAAAAGTGCTAAACAAATAAAGTTTCTTCTTATTATAATTATAATTCATATTTCTTTAGTGTGTTTGTGCTTCTGATCTTTCCTTTTATCCTTTTCCAAATGCTTTTTATAAGCAAAACTGGAAGATGTATGTAAAATAGTGGCATCTGGTAATCCAATGTGAAATGGGCCAAAGGTTTGGCAAGACACAGAGACAAAAAAACAAATGAATCAATGAATTAATATTATTTAAAACAAAATAAAACAGTTCTCGTCCACTCCGCTGTTGAGTGACGCTGTAATGTGGAGTTTCCAGCAGATGGCTCTCTAACAATGCAGCAGAAGAATAAAGCGTCTCACAGTCTGTGTTGAGTGTAACACAAGTTAACAGCCACACATCACCAAAGCCCTGACACTATAATCATGTGTCATTTATCTCCCTGGAGAGCTAATGGCCTTCTACTCAAACAACTATCATTGGACACATCAGCCATCTTAACATGGAGCCAGGGCATGTGCTGGTCCCTGAACCTGCAACCCAGCGACGTCTCCCCAAGGCTGGGATGTGTTGGCAGCGCCAGTGAGCGCTCTGAGCTTTGAAAGGCATGTAATGCCTGAGTATCTAGGGATGTGCTGTAATTTGCCTCTAGCAAGTAAAGTCTCCGACCCTATCATCATACCTGTGTGCGCTCTGTAATTGCAGCAGTGCAGTATACCTGAAACCAGGAAGGAACATCTGTATGTTTACTTTCATAATTATTTTTACCTTTTATAGAGGCCTGCCTGGATCAGTCTGCGAGCGAGGGGCCGAGAAAAATAACTATTTTTCTGTATGAACTAGTCATTATCCTAAAACCATAGTTTCTCTCTGCGCTGACATTGTCTGGGATGTGCTTCAGTCACATGTTCTGCTTTTGTTTGCTGCTGTTGATGCATGTTTTCCATCATTCTAGTGTTGGTATCTAAAGCCCATTTCTCACTGGATAAAAACATGACACATGACTCCATTGAAAAGAACTTCACTGACCGTTGTCTTCATTCAAACTCGACAGAAAACAACGTCTTTGTTCGACTTTCTATTGTTCCAATAATTACGTAATCTGGTTTAAAAGTTTGAAAGAGAGAATGAATAAGTAACAGATATAAAAAAAGTAAAAGTTTCCCTGTTTACTAACAAATGTTTGTTGAAAAAGAGTCCAATCACGATGCGTTGTTACATTCAGAAGCAGGATTTATGTCTGACTTCTAACGGCGTAACTTCCCTCGCAAATACCCTTTTATACCACGAGGGAACTTTTTCCTTCCTTTTGATATGTAACAGCTATTTTCAGAAATAACAACATAACACTTAGAGGAAATGCTGTGGTGCTCAGAGAGAAAGTGCTGAAGACATAGTGTCGCCGCAGGTGAAACGCTCTAAATAAATAAAGGTGAAGGAGGAGGCGGCGTTTTGTGTAGATTTCACCTGCAGCTATGTGGTACGTGGCGCTTGTGAGCAGAACTCATTACAGTGATCAAACGAAACCCCCCCGCTTGGCTAAATGCAGAGCTTATTAAAGCGCCCAGCCAGGGGTGGGAGTAAAAACCAGGAGGAGTGTTGGGGAGGGGGGGGGGGCGACCATGGCGCTCATTAAGATTTACAGTGCAGACTGTGATGTCCACAGGGACCTCAGAGATGCATGTTATAAAAAGATGTAAAAAAATGGGACGATTTAACAACTGCACATAAGTTGAAATAATTGGCAAACACAAGAGAAAATTATAGATGAAAGATTGTGATTGAAAATGAAGGATACGATCCAGAGAATTAAATTAAAATGGTGCAAAATGACAGAAAATAGGCAAAGTAAGAGGTTTTTTTAACACAGACCACAGCTGTGCGTTCCCACATATACAATGTAAGCAGGTTTTGAGTTTAGCACGTTGACACTGGAAAGCTGCATAAATTAATTGGACTTAAAGATGTCAGTATGCATAATAAATTGATTATAAATGTGTTATTGATGGACACTGTAGCTGCGTCCCAAATCTATATTACGTACTGATACTTTTATACTAACAGGATGTCAATCAACTACTTTATGCATACTGTATATTTTATGTCTTCTATCTTTTGTAACATTGAAGTCTGAATCTTCCTGCAGTGCGTTGCACATATAGAATGGAGGAGGCACACGCGGCTGCACATTAAAACTAAGTGTGTATTAAACTGATCCAGGAAGATCTCAGAAAACTTTGGCTTCCAAAGGAGCTTCGATTATATAAAATGTTTGTATGAAAAGGTAAAGTGTGCTGAAAGAACATCACTTTCTCACTGAGAGCGAGGTGATATATGTCTGTTCATTCGATATGAAGCTAGATCCAGGCGAAGGTTAGCTTAGCTTAGCATAAAGTCTGGACATCTTTGGACAGTTTTGTTGTCTAAAGGTAAAACAATACACCTACAAGAACCTCTAAAGCTCATTAACTAAATATATCACATACTCCGTGCGCAGACAAAACATCAATGTGTGGTTTTACAGGAAGTTACACGCTTGAACTACATGCTGTATTTCACAAAATGTCAAACTGTTCCTTAAACTCAACATCCACTAACTAGCTTTTTCCAGACGGTTTTAATTAAAGTTTACTGTGAAGTGTATAGTTACAATGTACTAGTCATTATCTCTGTTTTCTGAGTATAACTTCACCTGAAACTGAATCATCATGTGTCACTTGGAGAAACTTTGGTATCAAAGCAGTCAATGTGAACAAGAACAAAAGTGTAGTAATTGAAGGGTGATGAAATTATTTAATTCCTATAAAGTAATTCGATTATCATTTGTGTCATCGTGCAATTGTGCAGCTTAACTGTACAGTAAATGTTCAGCGTGAGAGGAAGGTGGCGGAGCTGCTATCACTTCCAGATGCTCAGCCTGGAGCCTACATGCCTGGGCAGGTGGGTTAATCAGATATTAAGAAAAGCCACAGTGCAGCGCAGTAATAATCTCTGCGTTGGCCTCTGGTCTTAAAGCCTTTAGACTCCAGGGAACAAATGACCGATTCTGAAGACAGATCCAGAGTCAGTAATCCAGATCACAGCGACTGTCTGCTCGGCTCTTGGGCTGAATCCTGTTGCTTCTGGGAGACATGCCAAAATAAATCATAACTAAATCCATCGGCCTCTGTCCCTAAACCGAGAGCACATCAACGTCATGCCTTGGCATTTTATCTGCTTCTTTACATCAACAAAAAGGGACCGACCAGCTGAGCAGAGAGTGACTCCTGTGGCTGTGATCAGATTTGTGAGACAAAACAGGCGTTTGGCTGTGTGGGACTTTCTATTTGAATGCAGCTGAACTGATAAAGGTTAGCAAACCTCAGAGATGACGGGCTTACAGTAGCCAGCTCCGAACACGAGGTTCTCTACAGACATGGCAGATGGGTCACTCGGGCTCTCTGGAGAGCCCTTCCCCAGCCAGGAGCCCTTCCCTGTACGTGCAAAGCTGCAGAGAGAACAGAAAGGACACATGCAGGGACAAACCATTAGTGCGTGTGTGTGTGTGTGTGTGTGTGTGTGTGTGTGTGTGTGTGTGTGTGTGTAGGAAGACAGATAAACTGAGCGACCGGGAGCTGCTACTGTTCCAATCAATCAAGTGCTGCTGTAATCTATGTAATGCACGGCTCCACACTGAGTTTATGATATGACGGCTCCTCAGATAAAGGGTTTGGAAAACTATCGATTGAAGCTGTTAACGGATACACTCTTAATTGTGACGGCCAAAACAGATAGGAGGTTCATTCACTTGTTCTGCTTTTCTCTACCTGTGTCTGAAATCAAGGATCAATGAGTAAATCTGCCATTCGTATTCTAAACTGGATATGTGCCGGAGTGGATGGCTTGACAGGCAACAGTAACTAAGAAGGACAACTTGTGTCCCGGGGATCGGATCATATCAAAAAGGTTTTTTGTAATTTCAAGGTCTGTCATATGCAAATGTACGCAAAGCCCCTGTGAACTCTACCTGATTAGCGGCTGATGTAAGGCAACCAGTGAAGCATGTATGGAGACAGAAATGACGGACAGGTGGAAGTAGTCGAACATGACAGGGACGTGGTGGTGGAGGCCTCTCCGCGGGTGGAAGTGGAGGCTGAGGGTCCGACTGCTGATCAACGGCACAGTCGCTATCTCTGCCAGCCTGAGGAACGGAAGAAGAGAGACAGACGTTACCCAATGCACAAAGAATAAACTCTTAAAGGGGTAATCTGCAGATTTCTTGTTTATGGTCCTTTCCCCATCTTTAGTGTTTATTCCAGGTGAACATGTCTGACAATGGACAGCAATGTTTAAAGGTGTCTGAGGATGTGCAGTTCACCAATAATCTAACATCATAGTTTAGGATCTGCAGCCCATATTGTCATGGCAGCTCTGAGAGAACGAGTCAGGATCATGTCTGGAATGTAATGCACACCTCGTAGATATTCTACAGTCGTACAGACAGAAAGCAACCAGTGTCCATGCTATGATATGGACAAGCTGCTCCATAATTCCCGCTCCTGTGACAAGTACTATAATCACACAGGTATGACAAAAATGGTGAATTAACCGTTTAAACACACAAACAGGACACTCCTCTTCACTCATGTACAGCTGAAGGCCAATACAAGAGCAGTGTTGTAACTAAAAGAGTTAATGCCAACTACCTATTTGTTCTTCTCTTTGTAGAAAACAGACATCATGTATTGCCTGCACAGAAGTTGTGATCAGGTGCTTGAAGAGGTGGCTACGAGCCAAAAGACATAATAGCCCTCATTCATGCCTAGTTTGCATTCTTAGTGGAAAGTCTAGTGTCCAAACTCTCTCTCTCTGTTTCTCTCAAACACCCACAATCTCACATTTCCAAACTGATCAAACACCTACTGTTGCTCGTTGTCTGTGAAATGAAGATCCAGCTTCATCTGAAAGTCCACCTCACTCAAGGCTTCCTCCACCTGCAAAACATTAGTACAGTAGTGTTGTGAACGTATTGACATTATAGGAAGAGGTGACAAGGAGTGGAAGAAGACCGCAGAATGAAAACGCCACATAATTGTTAAAATGTATGAACATTATTTGTGAGTTTTCGACATGAGACAGGAAATAGAGGAACAAAGAGGAGAAATGTCATCTGAGGAAATCTACGCAATGTGTAATGGTCTGAAGACTAATGTTTTACTAAAGATCATAATGATCAAAGGAAGATCATAGATTATCTAGAACATTTTTTTTAATTGCTTTATCTACAAACAATTTTGCGACCCCCCTGCAGTACCTCCACGGACCCCCTGGGGGTCGCGGACCCCCTGTTGAAGACCTATGTTCTAGATTCTGGAACATAGATTCTCTTAAATGACGATTCAAACTAACAATATTTCCTCATTTTGTTTTAATTTATTGATAAGGTCAACACGTTGTACGTATTGCAGGACATGAAGGTTGAGGACGTGACCAACGAGGACATGACATCTGCACTACTTACAGTACGGCGTAGATAAATACTCCCATCGGACCTCATGTGACCGACCTTTGCTGATTTAGTTCTTTTCATGACATGTTTATATTCTCTGTGTGATCTACAACCTGTGTTCCTGCATTTCTTTTACTCTGGCGTCGGTTGAACAGAATTGAACTACTCTCATGTTCAAAGAGCCATACAATATCACGGCTCATGGAAACACGGAGCACACATTTGAATTGGAAAACAAAAGCAAACTAAAAAGGCGATGCCGAGAGCGGAGCCTTTTGAAGATTGAGAAGCAGGGTTTGCTAATTATAATAAAGAATAAGCACCGTTGTTCCTCTCGTTCTCCTACATTCGTCTAACGCGTACACACATACTGAACAGCAAACATACAACTATCTGCCGTTCTGTCCGATATTGATTGTTCTGATTGATTCAGCACACATGCGGGTGTACACAGGGGAAATAAGGGAGCTATTTCTGTCTGTGCTATCTGTAGCTGTGAGCGGCAGATAACCTCCGGAAGGTTAATGAGCGGGGAGCCTTCGGGGGAGCTTACAGCTGAAATCTGATATCCCTTGAATCTCCTCTGTCTCCACACCTCCACATTAATGTCTATGTTTAATGAAATATTCTAAAATTAGGATTCATGCAGACAGAATATCCACATTCTGGCTGGAGCAGGGATCCTTCCAAAGTAATCCGGGCATCCGTCTGTCAGAGAGCCGCTGAGCGACGGAGCAGGGTAATGTCAACATGTGAGCTATAGCTATCATATGGATGATTAGCTTGGAGCGGGGGCCATCTTTACTCCCACACACCAACCCCGGGCCTGTGTCATCGCTGTCACCGCTGATCAATTTGAGCTCCGGTGGCTCCCAACAACAAAAACAGGCAGAGTGGGTTTTCGGGGTCGCGCCCACGATGAAAGTGTAAAGGACAGTACATCGATAACTGTCGAGCAGGTTTACACGCCTGATCATTTCGACACAACATGGCTAGTCTGGGGCACAGCCAATTAAAATATCTGCAGCACAATCATTCAGAGAGGCAAGTTGTTAAACTCAATAATCCTCACACTGTTTCTGTGCTTTGGATCCCCAATCTCAAACCCTTTCATCAGCTTTTCCAAATCATTGATATCTTAAAAAGTCCAACCAGGCATACCCAGGATGGAGCCCGTCTGTTGGGTCAAACGTTATTTACACACCAACGCCAGTTTCCATCCAAATGCATTCTGAGAAAATGGAAATGATTGCTTGTTTCCATCCACTACCTTTTCATTAATATTAAGAGCTTTGATTATTAGGAGTTGGTTCATCGTGGCACCATTTCTCCAGTGGGGAAACCATTACACCATTGCTGAAGAAGAGGTCGCAACAAGGTGGCGTCGTTAAAAGAGAAACTCAAACGTTAATAAACAATGTTGAACATTGGATGGAAATATGACATTTCTGTTTGTTTCATGTATTATTGTGACGTAGGTTACATCAGATCTACGTGGAGCGTTTTAATCTGCTGCTATTTTTCATCTCTTCAGCAGAGAAGAAGCTTCAGTCAATGTTAGCGTCACATGATTCACATGTACATTATTATTTATTCACTAAATCTCTTTCCATTGCACTTTGTCACATTTTGTTTTGATCGATAAACACACTTTTCCAGCTCAGTCAAGCGGGTGGAAAAAAACACATATTCTTGCTACACATATTTTTCAGACTTCTAAAAACTAAAATATGTCAAAGAAACATTCGTCTCGGGTCAAACTACTCGCAGCCGAACCCAACGGCTAAACAAACGGAAGAAAATTGACAAGACACTAGATTTGACCGCTTTTTATACTAGTTATTTGACCATTTTAATAAGTCAATTAATAAATGATAATATATTATCGTAGGTTAAAATACCAAGCAGTATATACAATTATATATGAATTAGCCCCACCTTTACCAGCTGCAACATACTTTTACTTTATGTACTTAGTATATTTGATTTTACTGAGAAGGTGGTGTATTAAGGAAAAGTGGAGGATAAAAATACATTAATTAATTGTCATTTAATTCAACTATCATATAATTTGTTACTGATACAATTCAAGCAGCCAAATGGCACACCTCATTCTCAACAGGAAGTGTGTGTGTGTGTGTGTGTGTGTGTGTGTGTGTGTACAGAAAATGTCACCAGCATGACTCACCCTTTCTCCGTCTAATAGCAGGTGGACTTTGAAGATCATACAGTCGTTAACTGTAATTTCCTCATTCCTGTAAAGGATCTGAAATATCCGGCTGAACACTGTGCCGTCGTAAACCCCCGCCGAGCTGAAGCTGCATTCTCCTGCTGTGGGAAACAACAACACGCACAATTAACACAAACAGCCATCAGTTAGTTGCAGTATCACTGTTAAACTGCATTAGTCAATTATCTCACAACATGCGGAGCTTCTACACGACAATAATTACAATTTCAGAAGCAGAAATCCCATCAGACCTTTCATTTGGCGAACGCATCATCTGATATTTGCAGCATGTGCTCAGATTTGTGAATATGTACTCAGATTTGAAAATAAACAATAAGTCTTGTGAATGTGTGACCTGACATTTGCAAGCGTTTGCTGGGATTAGTGAGGGATCTGAGTGTGTGTGTATTCAGATCTTCAAACATGTGCTAATATTTGTGAATATGTGTAGTATTACAGTCGTACCTCATGTTTGTTTTTCTTTCTATAACTTGTGTTTGCTTTCTATTTGCCCACATTTTTCAACAGGTACTATGATGAAATCAGCTTCCACACCTAACAAACTCAGGTACGTTCACCCAGGAAGCTGTCAATCAACCCCGCAGCCAACCAAACAACCTTCCAGGTGGATTCTGGTGCATTTCAACCACACGATTTTAACAGATATGAGATTTAGCATGATTTCAAACTAATAAATCCATCTGCTGGTCGTGGAATCTGTTTAAGAAGCCTTCTTATAATATGATATAATAATAATACATCATTATTATTGATAACCATGGTAACACCAAGCGGCAACCTCCGGTGCTGAGCAGTGAAGCCTATGAGAACCCCCATGTTCTTTGTATATTGCACTTGTGTTGGTTTGGCTTATTTATAGCTAATAGTTGAATTTGTATTCTATTGTTTCTGTATGTTGCACTTCAAACTTATACGATTGTACCTATTTGAAGCTATTGTACTTACAAGATTCTTGCTGTTCGGAGTTGTATCTCCATGATTGTTTGCACTTATTGTACGTCGCTTTGGACAAAAGCGTCATCTAAATGAACTGTAATGTAATGTAATGTAAAAAATGCCCAAATTGTATTCAGAAATAAACACGTTTTCAGCCTGGTACTAAAAATAACAACAACGGTTTTGGTCTTTATAGCTCATTTCTCTATTCGTAACAACAGGGGATGAATGCCTATTTTTGGATTAGCCGAGAGTTAGACGGTGGCGGTGCCATGATGGCGACAACCGGAGACGCCCACTTTGAGCTTCACAACGGCTCTTCAGAAACCTATCGTTGACGTCACGGAGACTACGTCCATATTTTATACAGCGTCTAAGTATGTGGTATTTATCAAACATGTGTACTCACGAGATGTACGCAATGAACAATGATACATCTCACCTACTCTACATCTAACTGCTGGGAGATGAAAAGGTCGATACCCCATCACACATCTGTCTGAAGCAACAGCTAGTGTCCACTTAGCTTAGCTTAGCATAAGGAGTGAAAGCAAGAAACAGGGAAACAGATATTCATTTTAAATGTTCAACATCGGCCATGTTGCGGCACTATTGTGTACGACATGATGGCTGTTTACTTATTGATACTGACACATTCTCCCCGGCTTTCTACCGTCCAGCTGTGAGCCGTGAGAGGTCTTTGAAAGTCCCATGAGGTTGTGCTCTTGCCAGTCTCCTTCTTACTCTCACTCTCTCCGCAGGCCTCCTCCTGATAATGCCGTCACTGCTTGCAGCATCAAGCAGCCTCTGCCAGGTTGGCGTATGTTTGGGCGCGTGACTGTTGTCAAAGACTTGGTGGATGTGTGACGGCAGTGTAATCTCTGGGTATGTATGTGGAAGGAGTTGTGTCTCTCTGTGAGCGCTGTCACCTCCCAATCTGAATGTGACTTTGATATATATTGTGTTTGCTTGGGTTCCCACCCACTGTCTACAGGAACACAAGTTAGGTGGATTAGAAACCGTAAACTGCGCAGGAGTTACCATAAATGATTGACCTGTGAAGGACGTGTGATTACCCCCAGGTGCTTCCATGCGCTCTTTGTGCTGGGTGGCCCTTCAGTGTGGTGAAAGTGACTAAATCAATGAAGTGTAGCTGCTCCAGTTGCCCTTGCTACTTTCACACAATCACACATTCTGTACTTTCTTGGAATGCCAGTTTGTTTTACGGGATTGATTAAACGTTAAATTTGGATACCAAGGGAGCAGGAGCGATAAGACCTTGATAAGAAAGCTGCTGCATACAAGGAGAAAGCAGCACCTGCACAATGCAATGCAATACATCAGCCATACAGTTTATACTGTTTGACTTTAGTTGCGACAGAAAGGTGCCGATTGTTATTTTCGAGATTGGCATTGAATTCCATTGAATGTTTATTGTAAGGTATACTTAATATTTAGTTTTACAGAATTGCCTGTAAAATGATGTATGTTTTTTAAAGAGCCTATGTCATTTTTGCTGAACAGAGGCCTCACAATGGGATAATGTTAAATGCTAAGTAGCACATGTAGAGAAGAGTCGTACGTCAGTCACAAAGCAATCTCTATCCAAAGTCTGCTAATAGAAGCCTGTCAGTGACTGGTCATACCAGACCAGGTAAGACTGTAGCAAAGTGCAAAATATAAATGCACTTTGTGAGGGGTGAGAGTCTGAGCCAGAGGTCTTGTAAGGAGGGGCCTCTTCCATCCCAAGACCTCCAAGACCAGTATTCTACATTATAACCTAACACTGCATCCCAAAATGGCATCCTGGCAGAAATGGTCTTCCATGGATGTCAGTATAGATCTACGCCAAGGTGTGGCAAACCTATGAAATATTTGTAATGTTTGATATTATTTCCACGCTCTTCTTGTCCTCATTGGATACCCATGTGATTAGAATACGTTGCAGTGCTCCCATCCATGTTTACAGTGAGTAAGACCAAAAGAAATACATCAAACTGGCCCAGTTTTTTTGGATACTGCAGTTCTCACAGTTGTTGGGGAATTATCACTTCCTGCACATTAAAACCTGAAATGCCCTTAAGCGTTAGCCACAGTAAGTCTGTGCTGGAAATAATATGCTTACAGCCTCTGGGGCTCTACATCTGCTGTGTGTGAGAGTGTGCGTCTGCTAGTCTCTCCCTATCAGTAAAACACAAAACTCCCGACGCAGAATTGCTCTTCATGATACTATTATGAGGGAAGTATTAAAGTCCGTGCAGTAGTAGAGACCTTAAGCAGAAATCTAATACTCCCGGTTCACATTGTGACTTGAAAATCACCATGTTATTGTGCATGAATCACAGTCATTAAATACTTCAGTGCAGTGTATGGCAGGATCCTTCTCACACAATTCATTTGTCTGAGGGGAACAGACAATTGAAATGTCAAGCATACACTTGCACAGAGAACACAGTAAAGGGTTATTCCGTGTGTCTGTGTGATGAATGTGTTTCCTCTCGCTGACCGGAGAGCCGGCTGGTGCATTGATGCTCAGGATTCAGCCTGTGAGGTGTACAGGCTGAATACATGACCTTGTGGAAGGAGCTGCAAAGAGGAGGGGAGGGCTGCAGCCTTCCAATTACAATATGGATATGCTCATTTTAATGCACACTGCTGCAGTGTTCCTTATTTACCATCTATACTACTGACTTGGAAAATGTAGGATTGCAGTTATTGCTTTGGAGCAGCTTATGAATATGTGGCTCCACTATGTTCACCAGCTAGTCGCTAACTGTGTCCGTGGTCTGAGTCTGGTAGTGATTTTATTTAAGCTTTTACCCAGAAATAAGCTGCCTGCTTCGTAAGAACATAGAAAGCAATTAAGTCTTACACAAAATATTTAATAACGTAAGCTGTGTTTAGCTGAAAAGAATAAATCTCTAAATACTGGATATTTGTTTGTGCTGCTGAGTAACTCAAGGTCATTTCCTTGAGATATACAATTCTATGAATGAATACGTACAGTATACTATGGTAACTGAAGTAAACGTGTCTGTTTACACATACTGTATTGACACAAGATCCAGTGGCAAGGCTGCGTCTGCTTTACTGCAGACTTCCCCAGCTGGACTATGCTCTCCCTTCTTTTCCTCACCTGACATCATGTAAAATCTGCACCTCCAGGATGTAGCACCCTAAAAAATAGGATATTGAGAGCAGGACTACTGAACTGCTATTTTTATCATTTCCATAGCAATCTATTAATATGTTGGCCATTAAGGATTCCTCTCTCCCCATGTACTAATGAGGACAAGGAAATTCCTGTCACTGTGTTTCTGGAAAAAACACTTGAAAAGACATGAATCACAACTCAGACTGAGACACATCGCCTTCACAATCAAACATGTCCTTGCCAACACACACACACACACACACACACACACACACACACACACACACACACACACACACACACACACTCACACACTATCTCCCTGGTGACATACCTTACCCTAACCATAGGGGCTATGCCTAAAACCAAAGCCCTTGCCTTAATATAAAATGAAACTGAGCCTAAAATCATATCCGGGACATAAACGTCCTCTCAATCCAACATGTCCTCACAAGAATAGTGGTCAGGAACTGGTCCTCACAAGAGCAGCTAGATCAGACCATTCACAAACACACAGCGCTCCAGTCATGACAAGCTAAAAATAGCCGTTATTACTGCGAATCAGTATTGCCAGTGAAACAGCTTTCTGCCTTGCCAGAGATCCAGATTTTAAACGCTTGGGTACATTCAGAAACACTGTGTCACAACCTATGAATACAAAACAGGACAAGACGTGAGGAATCTCACATGGCAGAAACCATCTGCAAGTAATTGAGTTTAGGAATTAATGGATCCACAGAGCATGAAGTAAAGTGCTGTTTTTATTCCCATTTGCTTAGTTGGCTGCATGTGTTGTTGCTGGTAATCTAAAGTATTTTAATTAAGAAACACACCTTGGATGAAAAGAGTATTTACAAATGAAAATCAGCTCAACTTAAATGTCCAGGCCACAAATACATGTAGTTTCCTTTTAAGTAAAGCATTTCAAGATTAGATGTTCTATTGCTCTTTATGCCAAACCTCCAGTTTTAAGCCTATTTTGTAATTTTCCTAAATCCTAAATCTCTCATTATAACAAGAGGGAAATCTTCCTCCTGGAGTACAGAAATACCAATAGAGTTTTCTTTGTTTCTGTCATGTCCCGTCAGATTATTTAACGTTATGTATTTATGTTATAGTTTGGTTCAGTGTTTAACGTCTCTCAGGTCTCGTTATGTTAAGTTACCGTCACGCTTGTCTAGTGTCGTCTTGCACTTCCTGTTTTGTTTTGAAACTCACCTTTCCCTCTCGTTCCAGGTCACTTAACTTCCTGCCTTTGTGTGTTTTCCCGCTTCTGTGATGGTCTGCTCCGCCCCTGATTGTTGTCACCTGTGTGCCCTTACCTCATGTATAAACAGTCCTGTCTCCCCTGGTCTTGTGCCCGTTCATCTGGTTAATCTAGTCGAGTGTATGGTTGTTGGTAATGGGTAAACTTTGAATTAAAATATATTTTGTTTGTACGTCAGACACTTTGTGGAGTCGTGTATTTTGGATCCTATGTTTTTTCATTCCGTGCTTCGTAACAGTTTCACAAAGTGCAAATGTCTTGGGACGGCGCAAAGAAATGGAAGATGACACAGGGTTTGAAACTGAAAATGATTTACATTCAGAACGAGTGAAATCATCTTTGCCACCATTTGATTTTGGAATATATTAGAGATGCATGATTTTCTGCAGAGTGAGTCAGTCTTTAACCCAGATGTGTTAAATCAAGGTAGAGCCATAAAGTATCCCAGACACCGCTCTCATTCTCTGATGCATAGCTTTGATAACTGGGACAATGACAGAAACACTCCAATAGTTCCACTTACTCTGCACAGTTACTTGTTTAAAAACTTTTTCTAATCCTGTAGATTTTATCCACAATAAAAGGTTATGGTGCATTCCGAGGTAAATCCATCCAGTACACCTCAAGAAGCAGACCGTGAAATATATGGCTATATTTTCCTGTGCCGTCTGTGGATTGCTCTATTTTAAGAGAATCCTTCGTCAATGTCTCTAATCGAAGCTCTTTTGAACTCATGTCAGAAATACATCGAAATGAATCCTGTGAGACGACGACAATCGAGAGAAGGTTGTAGAAAATGTTCATATTCCACATTATACTGTACAATGGTGTTCCAGGAAAGGGCGCAGAATAACAACATTCCCTGCGCTACCATGTACTTTAACACAAAACACTGCGATAAATGACTGTTTTCACACAGACTTCAAAGACAAGAGTGACAATGTGTGTCATTCAGACGCAAACTGGGGTCATGAAGCGGTTCCCCTGCGTCTAGAGAGATATTCTCACAGTTCTCTTTGGACATGGAACAAAACCTGTGATCTAAACTATAAGACGACACTAATATCATCTATATTTAAGGCGCAGGGTGACATTGATTAAAATGTCACTATTATTGAGTGTTGATACTACAGATGCTGTTTCATGGAAGGTATTTGTTTGTCTGCTCGTATGCAGGATTCATTTTATTCTAAGTAGTACCTCCATGGAACACACAACACCTGTTCTATCTGGTGAAATGTGAATGTATTTGACCCGCTGTAGTTCATGTCCACTCGTGCTTGCAGTACCTGTATTGTCTTGTGTTGATGGTATCAACCTGTGGGGCACTCGAGGCGAGACCTTCAGCCCTGCTCGTATCTGGTAGAACCTGAGGGATATGAACAAAACAGTCAAATGTAAAACTGCACTTAATAAATGTTCACACTGATGTCTCCAAATGTCATCTGCTCTTTGTACTGAGTCTCCTGCTGTGGGTGGACATGGAAAAGTATCCTCAGGGTCAAATGTTTTAAATATATTTACCTCTGGCCAGGATGTTATATTTTCATTTAGATTTGTCAGTCTGTTTGAAACTACCAGTCCGATTTTCAAGACACTTGGTGGAAGGGTGTATCAGAACTGTAACTGTATATCCTTCCGTATTCACTACGGCTACTTATTTCAGATAAACTTGTATTCAAGTGTCGTACAGTGGAATACAGGGTGCTGTGTTTTAGCATTGAAAAGACATTCAAATGTTTATAAGTGCAGCGTTTAAGCTTCAGAATCTTCCTGACACGGTCGACCATTTAACAACGTCATGTTAAACATAATCAGTCATGAAATGTACAAACGTAGCTCAATTATTTAAGTATTACAGGCAAATGGTTATTAATAATGAAAAAGACATAATAATGTAGCTCTATTCAAAGGCTGTGAAGTTTACTGAACATGGTATCAGATGAGCACTGGTTTGTTACAGTAGTAGCAAACATTTAAAGAATCAATTAAAATGTATTGATGCAAGTTCCAAAAGTAATTTCATTTATAAGAACGAAAATGGAAAACAGAATGCTGATTTATATAAAGATTCTTTACAGGACAGCCCAGACCATCGGCAGCATTGGAAAACATGTCTTTGAAAAGGTCACTTTGACAGTTTGAGTCAAAGCAGCTTTTTGTAAAAGCACATCTCGGCTCTCTGGGGACAAATCGGCAACCTGAGAGCAAAGCGTGGCTATGAACACAGTCATCACATCAGTGTGTTGCGACAGCGCTCCTAAAGACGGAGGCTTGACAGAGAAGAGCACGGGAAAGGTTTTTGAAGGTTGATAAATAAAGAAAGGGATGTTTAGGGATCGAAATACGTCAACTGCGTGGCCAGTTAGAGTGCCTGCTATATGCTATGCTATATGATTTACTTTAGAAGTCACACATCTGAAGTATTTCTTGCTATATAAATGCCGGATGACAATGGATCATATGAGTAGTGTAGAACTAGAAGGGCACTCGGAGAGATCTGCCAGATCGTCCTTGGCTTCACCCTTCCACCAAGAATCCTGAAAATCTTTTTTCCGTCATCCTGCTGACAAACAAACTAGCCAACAAACCGAAATGAAAACATAACCTCCTTGGCGGAGGTGATAAATGACATTAAGAAAATGCAGCTGGGTTCCTAATTTGAGTATCTGAAGCAATCTAAGACTCTAACCTTTCCTCCATTTGTGTTCTTATCGCCTTCCTTCAAATCAAATGCAGATTTAATCAGTATTTTCAATGCAATCAGTGTACAATTGGGCCCTTCAAAGTGTACAGCTGCATGGCCCCAGTCTGGTACACAGATTTGTATTGATTCCAGTAATTACATTGCTGTGCGGTGAGATACACAAGTCCTGGTAACTCAACTATTCTTATTCCGCTTCATCTTTAGATTTGGATGCTATTTTTTTCTTAGTGTCCACATCAGATCTCTGGTGCTTTCTGAAGCAACGTGGCAACCATCAAAAACAAACATATTAGTGCACTCAGATGAAGGGATTACGTGATAGAGCTTTAGCCCTTCCCATTCGGAGAGGGGAAATAATGTTGATGAAACTGGCAGTTCAGCCGACCAGATGAGAGATTTTAATCTTCCTGCAGACACATCAGCAGGATAAACATGACCCAGTTCTAATGTCATAAAATATCATGAAGAACTCTCTTTTACTCAGACTTCTTCTTATTGGTGCATCTTATTACAATGTGTTGAATGTGTTAATGCCTTCCTTTTTTTTTTTTACCCAAAACATAATAAGAACATTATGATGCACTCTTTTAATATTCAGGTTATGTGAAGTCCACAAACAAAATGTGTTATTTTTAAATTAATTACTTTATTCATATTATTCTTTAGTTCAAAGAAATTTGAAATTAATATAATTAATTAATTAAAAACATATTTAAATATGTGATTTAAAGGGAGTTTAATTCAGCCAAACGTTACAAACTCAGCTAGATTCAGCTACGAACATCTGTTTGATATTGTTTGTTTTTTTTCCATCATGGTTTAATTTAGCTGCCGCTTCATTTACTTATGAGGAGTAACAAACTGAATTATTAAAATGATCGTGATCTGACTTCATACAAATTGATATTTTTGAATGTACAACAGTAAGTAAGTGAGTTTAGCTTTAGCTTTAGCTTTAGCTTTAGCTAAGGTTAGACATGTCCATCTCACACCTGCTCCCGGCACATGCTACTTCCACAGAAATCTTACATTTCTATGGATTCATATGTTTTACATGGTAAATAATGTCAAAAAGCCTGATTCTGGTCTAAATTGTGACCCAATATATTGTATTTAGCCTTTTAGGGGAGGTCAATCTGTTAGACATATTCAACCCATGCTGATTTGTAAGCCGCCTTTTCGTTAAACCCCATGACGTCCTGACATACATGTTCAGGGGATTATGGGTCCAAACACGCCAAACGCTATCCAGCTCAGACGGAAGACACTTTTGTTGTCTGGTGGAGTCGAGGAGTTTGTCCAACAGAAGTGAAGGAGGATGGACTAAATTGAGCCTTCATCATTCCAAGAGGAGTCGTAATCATTAGTATTCACCCATCTTTCTCTATATTTTCATATATATACATATACATATATATATATATATATATATATATATATATATATATATATATATATATATATACATATATATGGTATGTACAGGTGCCATGTTTAAAAACTTGTTAATTGGTTGGAGGGATATGTTAGCATGTTTACACTGAATTTTAAGAAATTGTTTTGTGATGCCTGCCAGTCATGACTGAGGGAGCAAAAGTAATAAATGTGTGTTTCAGGGTTCTCTACCCTAAAAGTAGAGAAAAGTCAAAATAATAAAAAGACAAATGTGTCAAATGTGTGGATCCTTTGTCAGCAAACTGAAAATGCTCTGTGAGTTTGCTGAGTTGCCAGTTGTGAAATATAAACAAACATCACGAGTCTTGAAATGTGATTTCTGCACAGATAAATTGCTTACCCCCTTTGAAAGAGATCCACATTGTGAAACTTGTGCAACTCTACAGAAAACTCCAGTGTTCCCTGTACTTCAGACATGATATAATCCCACTCATCACCTGTGGAAAGAGAAGAAACGGTGAAAAATGACATAAATAAGAAATATCCACAGTGAAAGATAAGACAAATGACGACACTAACTTTCTAAAACTAGCTCACACTGTTATCTTCTGTTGGCTGAGGTGATATGACTCATGCAGTCCAGTGTGCAGACAGTGTGAGACCAAGACAGACATCTTGTGAATAGTTATCACCATCACTGTTCAGGTACATGTTGGAGAAATGAGCAACAGACTATGATTTCATTAATTCAGAGTAAAAACAGCTGCAGCTGCTCTCTGTGTTGTATCTGTCCTAATAAGTTCATCCTCTATTAATGTCAATGTCAGCATTGTTGTTATCAAAGGCCTAAAGCATCCCAGAGAGTTCTCAGTGTATCATGTTTGTTCATGTTTCAGACACACGTCTTGTTACCCTGTTTGGCACGAAAATCTAAATGTTTTGATGTTGCAAACACACGTTTTACACATTGTCTTCTGCCTGTTTTAGCTTATTTGGGCTTTTAGTTGAAGTTTAAACAAAAACCTCTGTGTTGGTCACACAGCACTGAAGCCCTTGATCTTGTTGGAAGACACTCCTGTTATACATGTACCTACATCTAAACACATGACAGCAAACTCAGCTCAGTGTTTCATTAATCAATGACTAAAATTACTATTTTCTTTAGGGTTTAAGACACTGGCCTGTGTAAAAATGGTCAATGCTTCAGCTCATTGAGAGAACTGCAGGCAAATACTCAATTTTCCTAAATGCATCAGACCATTGGAAATGGACGTCTCTAAAAGAACCTGTGATCAACATATCCAAGGCTCAAGTCACACCCATGTAAACAGTGTTTTCCATTAGCAGCAATGAATCCACAGCACGTCCAAACATGAAGCGTCTGATTTGACTTTAAATCCAGTGAATCCATTAGGAGTAAATGTGGACTTTACACTCTTTATTGTTCAGACAAAGTGCAGTGGAAGTTGTAAATACTGAGTTGCCGCCAAACAACAGGAAACACTGACACTGTTTACACTTAAGTGTCTCCAATAACCCCTCATTGAAACATAATCCTTGCATGTGTGTTGTTTGGACATTTCTATAAATGGAGATTCAGGAAAGATGCAGACACACGTGGTCCCTGGGAAACACTTCAGTCGTGGAACACGTGTGTGTTACGACCAGTCCTCAGTTGAGCTGGTTTAAAAACATAAAAGTGTTTCAGTCCACTTTCTTTAAGGAGGGAAGATTTATCTCGACAGGCTGGTTTTATTTCACCAGAGCTCAGACACTGGGGTATTGTGAAAAGTTAATTCTCTGCCACTTAAATGCAAAAGTTACTGCTAATTACAGTTTACTCCAGCTTGCAGATATCCTGCGAGTACCATCAGTCTTCTTACTTTAGCCTGTAGCTAGCTAGCCAATTAAGCTAACAGGAGCTGCATTACTTTGTTGGAAACATCGTCTCCGGGAGACTTTTTAATGTTTTAAACTGACTCGATTTGAAACTAGAACCCTGTGAAATGAGTGTATATCAGTTAGTGGCGACATGCTGTGTGATATTGAGCTTAATAATTGAGTCTTGAGCTACATGTCCTGCGCAGGAAGTTCATTATTTAGCAGACGTAGATAATAATCTACAAGTACGCCTTTTACATTTATAGTTCTGATTTAGTCGTCTGGAGAAGAGGTTCATTTACTTTAGCTAAGAGTGTTGGTACATTTTTGGTCTGCGATTTGCTTCCTTTAACAATCCTGATTAAGCCAACAGTCAGTTCAGATTTGTCACATCCTATGAGCAGGAAAATGTATTCCAGTCTGCACAATTTAATTTGTGCAAAACAGAGGGTGGGTCTAAGGTGTTCTCTCAGCTGGCAGTGAATCACTCTTCTCCACCTTGTTTATGCTGATAAGATGTGTTATAACAATCTTGCCAAGTGTGGAGAAGGAAAGGCCAGTAAATCTTCAGTAAAACCTGAAGCTCTGCCTTTCAACGCCAGCAGCGTAGAGGAGAATACAAAGGAGACCATGTTCATGTAAAGAAGAAGAACAAGAACTACAGTGTATCTGCTGTCTGAGAGCTTCACTTCTCCAGCTGGAGAATGAACACAGTGTACTTAATTAAATGGAGGCTCGCAGTCCGGTGACTCGGGACTAACACGCTTTCTTTCCCACCATAACAATCTACAGTATCTCTCTCGAGCACACAAACACTCATCAATAAGTTAATCAAATCAGCGAGGCAGAGACCAAAACACCCACGCTGACAGCTTCAAAGGCATACAGCTGTCATTCATCTCCGTACGTGGGAGACGTGGGTTTGATGATGATGATGTTGATGAATAAGACATTGTCTTTAAAGTCCAACGTGGGGTTACTCTTATTTTCTTATTGTCAGTATATATGTGAAGACCAAAACTAACAATGCGTGTGATCGTCGCTGCATCAGGCCTGTTGCTTTCAGCCCGGAGCTAGAGCTTGCCTTCAAAGATGGACAGAAATATTAGTTTAAAAAATCCCAAATGTCATTTTATTTTTATTTTTTCTTTAAGCCTTAGTTCTACTCATTTCAACCAGGATGTAGTAACTCCCCACAGGGGATTCACAGAGCTTTGAAAACAGAACTTAAACCTTCATGTGCTTGTTAGTTCTGCATAAATCCCTAATCATTATCTTGAAAGCTTCCTGTAAATAACTAAAAAATCAGATTAGTTTAGTTAATTGTGTTGATATTACATTAAGTTGTTGAAATAATTGCTACATTTACATAAATATTGAAGAAAATAGAGTTGAAGACACTAAACCGTAAAGCTGACCTACAGCGTGCATGTGTTTGCGTGGCTGCACTGTGAACACATAAAGTACATCCGCTGCTCTTCTTCTGGATTTCGACGGTAGCAGCTCAACTAGTGTTTAAATGTAAATTGTTTTCTATTTCACAATAGCTGTAACCAGCTTGTGTCTGAGCTGCGTGCCTTGAGTACTAAGACTGCAGTTGGCATGATCGACTGATGAGCAAGCAAGTGAAATAGAAAACGTTTGAACACATCAACAATCAATCAATTGATCAGTAAAAGTAATTTTCCTAATCAGGGATTTCTTCAAATCCCAGTTGAAGTGCATGCTGTGCTCTGATGGCTGCTGTCCCACACAGAGCTGCACAAACTCAACACTTTAATGCTGAAACTTTGCCGCTTGTGCATTTTATCTCTTGTCTACTTGCAGCGAATCATTAAACGCTAATCATTACAAAACAGCCATCTGCTGTATTATTACTATTTAATGACACACACGCTGGCTTTCTTGGAGGGCTGAATTTTGCATTCATTTTTGCACCTTAATGAAAAATGAAAAACTCCCAGCCGCTCCTGGTGCTGTCAGCTCAGTTGGAAAACGTTGACTGACGTCTCCCATCTCAATTTGGGGAGGATGAAGAGGCAACGCGTTCATAGTTACTGAATGTGGAATGAGATTGTGCGGCTACGTAGGCGTAGGTGTCAGTGTAACACAGAGAGTCATTGTGTGCCACGACTGGGAGCTGCTGTATGTGTGCACAGCTCAAAAGGGCCGGAAATTAATATCAGGCATTATTCCATTCATTAACATCTAAGTCCCTTTGCAGAACTCAATAACAGGAACAGGACTATCTCAAAATATAGGGACATGTGATGGAGGGACATCAACTCCTTCAACCAATGAAAAGACAGGAAATAATGCAAATGTTGGTCATTTCTGTAGGTTTTAAAGAATTTTAAGCGTATTAACTTCCCTCAAATCCAAGTTACTGTAACAATGTTTCTGATTTTAAGTGGTAGGAATCTGCACACTGGACATGCAGAGGGCCCTTTGCAGGAAAACACTGAGGCAGCATCACGTGAGGGAATAATCTAGCATTAGCTAATACCCTCCGTGATGCTGTATTAGGCTCTTCGTTGTCAAAAAGACAAATCCCTGCAAAGACAAACAAAAGTGGAGTTATCAAGCTAAAGAGAGTCAGTATAGGACTTCTAGAGGATGTGACCTGCATTAATGCTATCACATGAGATTATTTTATGATCAAAGACAGATAAAGTTACCATCTGGTCTCCAGTCAGAAAGTACTGACTCCTGGTTTCACCCATCACAAATATGTTTCTAATCAAAGTCTGAGTAAATCCATGTAGCAGGTGAAACGAGTAGTAAGGATGATGGGAGCAAAGAAGGAAGTCAGGTGATGGAATATATGGCGCGACAAAGTCTGTGTAGGGAGGAGGTCAGGGTGGATGCAAAGGTCAAACAAACTCAAGACTTTAACCCAGGACGCCACAGAGCGTCCCATGTGAAACCAAAAGTCAACGTTACGTAAATGAACACCTACGTAACTCACGTAATGTACCTAGCTTAGCGCTGATTTAACGTTCATTTGGGAAGCAGTTTCGTAATTTGGAGTAGACGTGGTTCACTTCCTCAGAAGTCTTGTGCACAGTTTGGAGAGCTGCTGGAGCGATCTGCACTCAGCACCATAAACACACTCACTATTTGTATTCACAACTCTGATCCAACCATTAATTTGTTTTTGTGGCAACTCTGCATTGTTTCATGTTGAAGTAGGAGCTTAAGCTTTGTTCCTTTTCCACAGCAGTGTGGGACTTTGTTCAGACTCCAGCCTGTGAAATACTGATAATAAACAGAAGACACTGGAGCCTACTGCGCTGGAACAGCTTGGACAAACACCGTCGCTTGCCATAGAGATGCAGACAGCACAAGCACAACAGCGTAGTTTGTCAATCTAAATTCAATTACATTCATTAAGATCAAGTGCTTGAATATGTTTTCCTTTAATTAATACTTTTATTTGAGAGGCTAATGTGATTTAAATGGTCCTTTGCTGCTCTGCTAACTCAGCGTGGATCAGTGTTAGATCTATTTACACCAGTGACCACACATGCAATAGTCAGACAAAGACTGTCGCCTGCCCTACAGAAGCATGATCCATAAATCCTCCTTTAGACTCATATGTTTCCTATCAAATCCATCCTCGTTCAGGCTGACAGCGCTCTCACCCCCCTGCAGCCTGCAGGAGGGTAAACGCTCCTCTCGTGTTCCACACACATGCACACAACAAGCATCCCACTAACGCAGAAGGAGGGTGTCACATGTAGAATAAAACATCCTCACCTTAGCAGTGATGATATCCGCACAGCGTTCGTGGTCCAGCCTTCACGGAGTACAACGCTGTTTGGCGAGAGATGCGCCGTTTGAAATGTTTATAACACCGCTTCTCCTGCTGCTGCTGCTGTTGCCATGGTTATTCATCCAGAGCCTGTATGTTCTGCAGTGAAGTCCCCCCCCCCCCTCTCCTCTCCTCTCCTCTCCTCTCCTCTCTCCCTCTCTCTCTCTCCCTCCTGACGAGGATTTCAATTTGGGAAAGTGCGGCAGCGTCTGTCGCGGAATCCGCCTTTGTGTTTATCCTCCCGGTCCGTGCCGTGTTTTGCACACACAACACATACAGACTGTCTGTGGGTAGTTTCATAAGGGGAATATTAATTATCAGCAGCACCCAGTCACTGTGCGTGCGTGTGTGTGTGTGTGTGTGTGTGTGGTGTGTCCTGCTGCTGCTGCACTGTAGGCTAGTGTGTGCGTCCATCTGCGAGCTGACGTCACAGCCTGCCCCCTAAAAGCTGAAGTGAACCGTGCTGCCATGACCATGCTGAGAACCAAAGGAGGAGTGTTATGCAAACAAAAACATTAATGCAATAAAAGCATGCGGGTGTCACGTGACTCGGAGGATTAGTGGAGCAAAAAACAACTTCTCTGGCAATGCAATGTTACACACTACAAACGTATAGGAACACTGTTAATATAGGAAGAAATCAATACAACTGGTAAGACACAAGATAACTGTAACTGCTGATTTATAATTATCCCCTTTTGTCTGGTTGACAGTTGATGTAGATAACAAGCTTTATGGTTCATTCACGGGTTGCCACTTTCAAATAGTAACTAGATTATATAATATTGTGATAATAGGTGTTTGTTGTGGGAACCTCATCTAAAAAGATTGTATATAACTATATATATATATATATATATATATATATATATATATATATATATATATATATATATATATATATATATATATATAGTTATATACAGTATATTCCCAAACTGACCAGAATCAATACCTGAGAAAATTGCCTGAAAGCGTGCTACTGTCCTGCTATCCCAGATCTCCAGGGGCCCTAAAACCATTGGTTTGGGAATATGCTCAACATCAGTCGACATATTGAGGACCTTAAAGGCAAGAATGAGTAATTGTACTAATAAAAACAATCTATAGAATCCTTTCTGAGCGTCAACCTCTTCAAAATGCAGCAACCAGGTGCCAGACAGTATTTCATAATAGGGGTCCAACAGCTCCTTTTTGCCCACGGGCCCTCTGGCAGGTTAATCTGGCCGTGTGCAAAGTGCTCTGCAATCTGGTGTTATGTTGCTTGTGCTAAATATACATTTAACCATCAAGGAGGAAGTCAAACATGACATTTCTCGCAGACATTTAGAGGTTAATATGCGTGAAAGAGCTGCAGAATAAATGAATTACAGGGCAAGTGGATGACTGAATAACAGTTAAAGAGCATTAAACACACACAGTGTCAGTCAAGAGGTCTATGGAAACTCTACTTGATAAAACAAAGCTTCAGTTTAAAGAACACATGTTTGTTTCACCCTCTGAAGCATCTCAGTGGAGCAAACGGAACAATATGAGTAACTAAGGATAGACAAGCAGCACTGTCTCGTGTGTTCCTGGCAGACAGGTACTGCAATAAAAAGCCATCTGTCCTGGTTAAACAACCGCTCACAGACTAATCACTTGTCAGATAAGGGGGGGGGAGGATTATGTAACATGTAAAATGTCCGTGGTTCATAAGCTGTTTGCGTTGCTAACTGTGTGTTTAACAGTCGTCAACAAGAGGAACGTTTTCTCTGTGGGTCTCTTTGGGTGTTTTAAACCTCTGACGCACCCAGTGAACCCATGCAGGACGCCGGCTCCTCCTCTGCGAGCGGCTTCACCTTCCTCCTTAAAAACACAAAGTCAATTGCTGCTTTTTCTATGATGGCGTTCTGCCATAAGCTCCAAGCACTCTTGATTAAAAGAGAATCGATTTCTTTTTCTTCTTTCAACCGTTCCCACAGCCCAGATGAGAAATAATTTCCAAGAGGTTACACAGAGAGGACACTAATTCTTACACAGTCCGATATATCAAAGCTAGATGATTGTTTCTGGTCTATAAAGGTAAGAGCACAGAGGACAACTGTGATTACTGTGGTCGCATTTTGCTTTTGATTTGATTTGGCAGATAACTCTGGTTCAGACAGGTGACACGTAGCAGGAGAATCTGAAGACGCGAATGCTTTGGAACAGTCACACCGCCTTCTTTCACTTGTTAGGTGAAGCATTAAAGCCACATGTTGAACCTGAAGGTCTCGCTGGCTGTCGGGTCACCTGATCTGATCTTACAGCACACGACAGGACAACAGTTTGCTTTGCCTCATTAATTAATCATTTTTAGAAACAGTTGATCCTCAAACTTTTATTTTAACCTCTCATTAAATAATCTACACCCACTGCACAGCTTTTACCAGGTGTAAAGCTGCCCCCCCCCCCCTCCACAGCATGATGTTGCAGCTTTGTGACCATTACACATTTCTCACAACAGAAGCTGGAGGGCTTGGGCGTACGAGACTCTGGGTCACAAGTGTGCTAGTCATGAGAAGGACTGCGTGGATGAATGATCACAAACTGTTTTCTCTTCCCTTCCGCCTGCACTGTCTGCGGCGACGCGCTCATTGGGAGCATGAGCTCTCAATTATCCATGCTGGACACATGATCT
The DNA here is from genome assembly GCF_900634415.1 of Cottoperca gobio. Taxonomy (NCBI): domain Eukaryota; kingdom Metazoa; phylum Chordata; class Actinopteri; order Perciformes; family Bovichtidae; genus Cottoperca; species Cottoperca gobio. Next base: position 19,934,952 of record NC_041365.1, read on the forward strand.
CTCTGGCACGTCTCTGAGGGGGCCAAGTCACTGCATCAAGTTTCCCCTGCAGCGCTCTCAGATGACCATTGTGGTGTCGGTACAAAAAGAATCAAATCATGCCACATGATACAGTCACAAATATGTGAAACGTGACCTTTATGTTATTGGTTGAAGTAAACTGCAGACTATCAGATGACTGTGAGGTTATTGATCCTTCATATCATATCACGCAGCAGAGACAGCAACTGCCAGGATCAATAAACCAATGACCCAAGATATACACACAGGAAAACACTTTTCAGAATAAAAGCGTTGGAAAAATACTTAAAGGGACAGTTCACCCCCAAAAACAAAAATACAAAATCTTTCTCTGACCTGGAGTGATATTTAACTTTTTGTTTTTAGGGTTGCCGAGATATCGTCTGTAGAGATGTCGGCCTTCTCTTACATATAATGGAACTAGATGGCACTGTTGTGAGCCGTTTCATGCAGGAACTATCTTCTTTCTGCAGAACTACACCCACAAACTGCATCAGTAGGAAGTAGACATTTCATCATGGACTCGTTGGCGGGTGAAATAGTTCCTCTCTTCTCTCACATCTCTCCATCAGTCAGCAACTCACACCCAAACAATCTATGTTGATAAATAACTCTACAGGTGAGATGAAAAATATGCATTTTGGATTTGGGGATAAATTGTCCTTTTAAGTTTTGCACCCTCGTAAAAACATGTCCAAGTGAAAGCGAGCATTATGCTCCTGGGCAGCAGTGGTGGTTATCACTTTCTCACATCACAATTGCCTTCCATTAAAAGCAAGTTTTGCAAAAACCCGTTGCACATTCATGCTTTGAAAATGACATTTTCTGCAGACGCTTCTGTGCCCGGCGGGCAAAGTGCTTCCCGTCACATCAAAGCGGTTGTGTATCATCGGAGCTGACACATCTTTTTTGGCATGAGACAATCGTACCTGTGAGAAATGTCAAAGTGTCTGTACGAGCTTAATGAAGTCGTAACAATAAAGACTGCCACACAATGTGTTCTCTGATTTAGGTTAATGTTATATTCTTGCAGGGAATCAGCCCGTCGCGGCTCCTTCTAGGCTTTCACAGCGATAATCAAAGATCAAACGCCATAGAATCAATTACATAACATGCAGGATGCAAACAGCATGTGTGCCTGAGGCCCTTCTGGTAATAACAAGGCTTTCTTCATGTCAACACGACAGGCTAACATGCATTCTTCACCTACACTGATGAGTACACGTGATTATGAAATCCACATTTCATCACTGCCGCTTCTTCCCGATCCTGACGATGATTATTAAGAGAATTACACACAGGCATACGTGTCATTAGGAGGCACCGTGAAGAAAAAAAAGCAGAGGGGGGGTTCCACATAGAGGCCTGCATCTTTTTAAGTGTTGGTAATAAAATGTAGCCACCACCTCCTGAAGAACTCCTGGCCAATGGGAACACATTGAACTAATTTTTATGTGTCCTCAGAAAATGCTTGAGCATCTCCTGCGCCGCTTCTCTCTGTCAGTCCTCAACATGTGCAGGTTGGACTGACTTCAGGAGGGAATTTCATCTCTGTGGCTCCTTCTGCTCCTGCATCTCACCTCTGCTGCTCGTCGCTGAACCTGACTGTCTCCCATCAAGGAGGGGAGTGAAAAATGGCCTTCCCCAGCTCTGGTTTGAAGAGGTAAATATCTCGTGTTGAATTTCTGTTTTTGAGCTTTGAGCTTTTCGTATAATTTCCATACTAATGAAGACTCTCTTCATACTGGGTGTGGAAGAAGTGTTCAGATCTTTAGCTCTGCTGCAGTGTGAAAATACTCCATTACAAGTAAAAGTCCTGCATTCAAAAACAAACTAAAGTATTAGCATCAACATATACTTAAAGTACCAAAGGGACAAGTACTCGCTATACAGAGTGGCCCATTTCAGAATCATATATATAATATTATATTGATGCATTCATATGTAAGCATCACTTTGATGTTGCAGCTGGTAAAGGTGGGGTTAATTGTGTATTAATAATCTGAACCTGCAAAGTAACTGAAGCTGTTAGTGGAGTAAGAAGCAGTGCAGTAGAAGTATAAAGTAGCATAAAGTAAGTAAGTACTGTACTTGAGTAAATGTACTTAGTTACATTCAGAATCTCCTTTTAAAAGCAGGAAACTGGTAAACTGGATTCAATACAATCTGTAGTTTAGCACAGATTTAAAAAACTGGCCATTTTCCATTTAATCTGGCCCATACACACACACACACACACACACACACACACACACACACACACACACACACACACACACACACACACAGCCTGTAAACTCTGCAGCATGCAGACGTTTCAGTAAAAGTCTTCAGCGCTTCAATCACTTTGTTGGGAAATATATATTGTATGATGAATCTACATTTCATTAACGCCTCACGGCATCATCTGTGAAGACATTTCCACTCATCTATTGCTCAAAGTCCGACAGTCTACTTTCATATGACTGGATTGAACAGCTGATTGCTTCATGCTCACCAGCGATCCATTTTGGGGTAATTGAAACAAATGAGAGAGCAGAAGTCCTGCCAGCAGTGTCGGCTCACTCTCACCTGAGGGACATGAAAGACGAGTGGCAGCAAAAGGAAAGTCCCATCAAATGTTGATGAATGTCAGGAACTAAAGCAGATGACATGTCATTAGCTAACTGACTCGACTGATTGTTTTCATGACGGGATACTTACTGGAATATATTTGGGGAATTTCTTTTCTTCAACCACAACTCTTAAACAGCACCTTTAATCTCGCAGGATACAGATTACACACATGTATAATTACAGAAAATATGACATGGGTGCATGTTTGACAGCATTTCATGTTAGTATTATAGAGTAATACTAATACGAGTAAAAATGTAAGAAGTCGTGCAGGCAGCTACATTAAGACAGATGAACTCTGAATCCTTTAATTTTCAAATGGCTTTCATGTCTTACAATGAAAACGTTCCCCTCAAGGGTTCTCTTCGCCTGCTACGCTACAAAACTTCAAGCAGTAATTGTTTTTTTGCGAGGTTGTTCGCTTTATTAGCCTAAACGTGAGGACAGATGTCACTATGTTTATTTTGTACCAAAAAAAAAAAGGCTTTTGTTGATAATGATTCAATATTTGTCTTCGCATTCTCTTCGGTTGCTAAACACAGAGCTACAAGTGTGACTGAACACTGTGAGGAGTGAGAAGCTGATTTGTACATGATGTTCATTTGGTGTTCATTTTCTTCATGCTCATGTCTTGAAGGAATAGTTTGACATACTAGGAAAGGGTTTGTCTTCTGCAGGAAAACAATAGTTAGAAGCTCATTTCACAGTTCAGTGCAGAGCTGTTCATCAGGCGCAGCATAGTCTCCAGATTAAAAACCCCTCACAATGTATTTACTCACAAAACTGTAGAGATTGCATTGGACTAATCTAAGAGCAAAATGAAGTGACACAACAGACCAGACAGAAATATCTGAAACCGTGTCCATGAAACAGTTAGCTTAGCTTAGTATAAAGGAAGCAAGTGAAAAGCTAGCTAAAAGGTTCAAATATGAGAGTGGTATCAATCTTCTCTTCCAAAAAGGCCAATAAGCATATTTGCTGAAATGTCAAACTATTCCTAAATAACAATAGGGTAATACATTTGAATAGTCCGGCATTGAAAGCTTCCATCTTGTCACATTTCATCAGTGACGTGTAGCTACACCTGTCTAGACTGTGGATGGCAGGCAGCCAATCCCGCTGGGGCTCTGAAGATGCTCCTTTAACTTGAAGGCCACAAAGTGAGAGAGCACAGCGTCTTCTCTGAAAAGCTTGCTGACTTAGCCATTAGTTATTTTTGCTCTGACAGTGCACTCACACATACATGAACAAACTCCTCAAGCAAACACATAATTGCAAGAGAGTTCAGACGTCGGAGATGGGTTGCCACATTATTCATTCCTCAGATTGATGAGCTACAACCTTTGCTTTAGGTAAAGAGTCCTTACAATCACTATCAGTCGTTTGATGATGGATCTGGGTTTGCTGTTAAAAGCTTTCACAACGTAGGAGACACATAAAAGAAGCAGAAGGAGGAGAGTGTGCTATTGTGAGTGAAAGTGTAGACAAATGGATGACGTTTTGTTGGTCGACACGTAAATTAGCATCATCCTGATATCTTCAACAAAAAGCCAATAGGATTTTTCAATTGGATTTTGGCAGAAGATATGTTCTGTGGCAAACAAAATGTCACGATACTGGCAAGATAATATTCATACATGAACACCATTTAGTACACTTACCTCTTCTACAAAAGCCTGAAAGCCTTTGCTCTTAGTGGGACTGGAAAATACTATAAATTGTTGTCATTTATTATCCAACTTCTCCAGTTTTTAATAGTGAAATGATCTGATTGGTTGAGTTAGACCTGAATGGGAGAAGCCAAGGAACAATAGTCTGTCTGAGTAACGCTACATGTTGTCCAGGTCGAGTGTAGATCACCTGACCTAAAATATGTCTAACTAGTTCTCAGCTACAGTAAGTGGCTAATTAGCTAGCGTGCTAACTTTCAGGATAATGAACTCGACAGCAATGTAAGAAGGATGATGTGTGATATATGTCTGTAGGTTTATCACTATGGGAAAACTCTTTCACGTACACGCAGTAATTTCATCCATTGTTAATATTAAAATATATATTATAGCAGTTTTAAAATGAGCAGTTTAGGTAATTTATGTTAGCATGCATCAAACAGAGGTTCCAAGGCTTGAACTCTTGAACTGGTAGACATAGTTGGGCATACCCATCTTAAACAAGTAATAATCTGTATTATTGAATTCATTAAAGAAAACTGTTGTACCTCCACCTGCTATTTACTGTCAGCTTCCATTTACAGTAATCTGCTTCATCTTCACTGCAAAGCAAAGCAAACTCAATTTGAAGAAAACCTTTTTTCTCTCTGTATGTGCTCAGGAATCAGACACCAGCAAAGTGCTTCATGTCATCCTTGTGGTGCTTTATTGATTCAGACACAACGAAACTGTCAAACAGAATTAGATGCACGACTGAATACTGATTTTCTCCATCATTCCTGAACAGAAAGCAACCGTGGTGTCCATCGATGTCGCCGTGCTCCTGTGTCTTCGTGGCTCTGCTGTCCCTCCTCCTCGCTCCAGCATTTGGACGTAAGTCACACCATAGTGCACTGCACAATACTCGACACATCAGTGTTTTTGTATATCGCATGAATACCACTATGAAACTGTTTGTCCTGTAAACACAGACAAAGAGGACTCAGGTAACGTGCGCATGTTGACCGTTGCTAGGTCATTCTCTTTATCAGAACTCACAAAGCAAAGACCAGAAATAAGAGACACACTGAGCCGGTCTGTGTTGTAGGATTAAATCAGATTAAATGTCCCTTCTGATAATCAAAACAAGCCCATTCTCCACTGTTGTTTAGGAACACAGTAAGTGCCAGACACAGTAGGTGTACTGCTTTTTTGAAACTCGCCTCATTACCACAGCGCGCACATGCAAACGGCATGTGACATCTTAATTGTGGTTCGTCTCCCGCTCATTGCACTAATGACTGGCTCTCTGAGCGTTATGCCGCGGCAGGCAGTAACTTTAACAACTTGAGGCCCACATGCACAGTCAGATAAGTGTTTAGCGGTAGTAAATATGGGATTATAAATACCGTCTCACCACTTTATCTCATTTCTCAGCAGTTGTGTGGGATCTGGGAACGGCTTCCAGATGTGTTCACGCTGCTCTCTGTAAATGAGCTGACTCAGGTTATTGACTGGGGAGGCCCTCTGGCTGTCACCGTCCTCGTTTCATGGAGATTTTATTTTAGAGGCTGTTCTCCTTCGTAACAGCAGCGCAGGGACTCAGGGATAGCCCCCTCTTCTGACACATCCAAGGAATTGATTTTCCACTGTATGAAATTGGGGTGTTTTTCAGTTGTTTTAAACATAGGGAGCTGCATAATGTGTAACAAGAACTAAACAGCAGTTGGATTGAAACTGAATGAGTCCGTCAAGTATAATCCATCCATCGTCTACCGCTTATCCGGGATCGGGTCGCGGGGGCAGCAGCTCCAGTAAGGAACCCCAATCTTCCCTTCTCCGGGCCACATCCTCCAGCTCCGACTGGGGGATCCTGAGGCGTTCCCAGTGAGGAGATATAATCTGTCCACCGAGTCCTGGGTCTTCCCCGGGGTCTCCTCCCAGCTGGACGTGCCTGGAACACCTCCCTAGGGAGGTGCCCAGGTGGCATCCTTACTAGATGCCCGAACCACCTCAACTGGATCCTTTCAACGTATAAGCGTTTCTGAATTTACTCATAATTTACGTTAAAGGCGGTTTGATAATAATTTGTGCCAAAAGACTTTATTTAGTAGGATATGGAAAAATGTCACAATATTTGTTCTGATCAGTCTAAAGTCTTGAAATCTAGTACGGACATACTTTGAGCAAGTATCCAACAGAACAACGTTTAGATTAGATGACATGAAAGATCAATCAGTAATATTCAACTTCTTTTGAGTTTCTAGATACCAAATACTTGAGTGTGCTCCTTGTAGTAGTTGAGTGTCAACATATTAGATATAATTTGATAGTAAAAACTCAACTTTGAAAAGTTTTGAAACGTTTTGAAAATGTTTCCAGATTTGTCTTGTCAAGCCAAGAGAACACTTTGGTTGTGGGTCAATGGCTTTTATTTTGTAGATTAACAAAACACAAACTCTGCCAACATAAAAGTGAAGATGTTTTCAGAAAAAAAAACAGTAATGATGAAAGCGCAAATCAAATGGCAGCATGATGAACTGCGTTTAAACCAAAGGAGACTTCCAGCCTGATAAATCTTACACATAAATAAAAAGGAAAGTGTCTCACCTGCCACATTGACCGTCTAAAATGTTTCCAATGTCATATCGTTTTGGCCACAGTTATGCCACACTAGCTGCCATATTTATCACCATTATGTTTCTATCTCTGAGGACATATTCGGAACACAATGGGTGTCTGACAGCCGTCTGCATTATAAATCTAAGTTGATTAGTGTTTGTGCTTTCGAATTGTTGAAACGCACATTAAAAATGCACCACAGTGCGTAGTGATGTCAATTCCCTCTGACATTTGTCCCTTGTATTTGGACTCCAACTGAATTAAACTGACCGGTGATGTATTGCATTTGTTGAATTCAGCCAAGAGCAGGAATATAAAGGATAACAAGATTACTACTTTTTGTTTTGTCCAATCAGAACTAGACCTCAACCGTTTGGATGGCGATACCGTCTGCCCACCAATGAGAAACGGACAAGATGACCTTCCAGGTAATGACCTACTGTATATTCTGGCTTTAAAAAGTAAAAGCAGCGGTTTAAGCTGTTGTAAAACTACAAATATAAGCTGTTGAAAATCCCTAAAGGAGAAAATAGACGATCCAAAGATAAATAAAATGGTGCGTTTAATGGAAACAGGAGCGTTGAACAGGGTGGGCCGCCTCGTGCCTCAAAACACCTCGAGATTTCAAATGAGGCAAATAAAATGTTCCACTTGAGCTGTACGGAATTTGAGTTGGAGCAATCCAAACTCAGCAAGATTGTAATTGCTCACCACTGCCTTGTTTCCAACACATCTGTGCTCATGCTGCTCTGTGGTTTGTAGAAGTGATGCATTGTTACACAGAAAAGTTGTTTTTTCACATGTGATTCATAGTTATTTTGTCATCATGAACTTTATCATACATTTCCTGCAACTGTGAAGTGATTATACCATTGCCATGACAACATGCTCTAATGCTATGCTACAAGAAAACTATATTGACTGCTTTTGTTTCATGAAGATGATGTACTACCTTGTCTCAATGAGCTCCGTGCAGCATGTTGTGGTCACAAAGAAACTTTAGCATGATTACCAGAAAACAACATTTAAACTATGAGTGCGGTAAATGGCCGACCTCCGCCAAGACTATTTCCATGGCGAGTAGCCGCCCCTTGATTCTGATCTGCTCCAAATTGTAATGGGGTTTTCCTTGGCCCATGCTTCACCCTTCTACCAAGTTTCATGAAAATAGGGCCTGTTGTTCCTATCAACATTCTGAACTAAAAATATCTTCCAAAACCAAAGATCTGTTATCCGTAACGATAAAGCACCAAGGCTAACAGTGGTATGTACAATGCTAATAGGCTAATGATAGCCTGTTTATGTTATTGTTGTTGCTTTTACCTCTGCTGTAACTGCAACTGCTACTACTAGCATTACTTCTACTTACTGTAATAAGATTTAAAAACTTAATCAGCCTCTCCATCTATGCCACCATCTTATAAACATACGTTATCCTTTTGTAGGTTTTGATCTGATCACGCAGTTCCAGCTGGATGTGATCCCTCTGAAAGGTGTGAGGAAGGTGGACGGCTCCACAACCCTCCAGGTGGCCTACCGCCTCGACAAAGAGGCCAACTTCCAAATTCCAACCATGTAAGTATGGTAAAGAGGGTTTAAAAGAAAACAGATAAAAACACACAGAAATGTTGGGAGGCAGCAGTGGTCCATTATTACAGGTCCACTACAGATGTTACTACATGGAGAAAAGCATATAATTGGTAGAGGAAAACATGTCTGAACCTATTTGGCATCTCTTAGAGACATTTTTATGTATGAGAGTGAGGGATTGGACGATTGGAAAAGCATTTTTCTTAAAGCCGTTTGTAAATGTACAGTACAAAGACATATTTCACCACCTTTTTGGTAATGATTTATCTTCCACATACTCCTTTAAAGGTTTAGACTGAACAGAGACAGCACAAGCTTCCTGTTAAGATTCCGCCTAGTATTTAATTAAAGGTTAGTTGTAGCAACATGGCCGGATTACCCGGTTTGGGGACCCTGGGGCAAAAATAAGTTGTGGGCCCCTTTTGAGCGATCCCACCCCTTTAAAAGAAAGGTATGTTGTTTTCAAATCACTTAATCAAATTATAAAAAGCTGAATATGGACATTACTTTTGAGAATCGTTAATTCATCTTGTAAAGTGTTACCCGATTTAAAAAGGAAGATATTTAGACATCTTCCTGCAGAATCCTACATTTCCTATAATGCAACCAATTTCATATTTTTGTAAGACCGTCCTTCACTTGTAAATATCCACATCTTTGGTAAATTAGACCCATTACTGTAAATTATTTATCATTAAAGAAACATATTAGCTTCTCCAATGTGAGTATATCTCTGTAAATGTACTGCTTCAAGCAATTACGTTCTGGTTATGTGCATTTTTCACCATTGTATTGACAAAATAATAAATGTATTAATTGATTGATATTGAAAACAATTGTATGTTGTATATGTTTACAAAGAAGGGCCACATCTACATTATCTACATTATCTTAATGTAGCTAGCTATGATTTTGTTGATATTATAATTAAATATGTGTTCTACCTATTTGTAATGCTCTTCCATAAAGTTAAGGGACTTGCAAAAAAGACAAATTAGGTCAAAATCAAAGCCACAACTTTAAGTCCGTAGTATTAGTCAAGCTATGAAAATACTCAACCTTACGTATCCCATAATGCATCTCAATAGCACCTTTTATTAGACCTTCAGTGTCAGGTAAATGACCATGTTTTTCAAATTCCACAGCCCTGGTTTATAACGCATGCTGTCAGTTAAAGATTTGTAGTGATCAGGTTTATTCCTTCAAACCTTCAAACTCAAAAGCCAAACTGAGTAATTGTCCTCATCGCAAGTAAACAGAACTTCATGTGTAAAATATGTGAAGTGCCCACAGACAAAATGATAAATAGTGAACCTGTGGGTTTGAGCTCCTCCGTAGTCCTGGGGCAGCTTCTCACTGAAGTCTATACTGCAGCCCTACATCCCAACTGTAGTATCAAAATAAAACCATTTACATGTTTCTTACACTAAGACAATCTTGCAAAACTGGTTTCAGTACAGAGTGTGCAGGTTAATAGCTTTATTACTTTACATAACCAAAGACATCTCCTGGTGTTCTCCACTGTGCCTGCTCCAGTCTGTTTCAGCTAATCTTTCCCTGCAGGCCAGCTTTCCTTAAAAGGTGTTACGCAACTGGCTGGCACCCTGCACCTACGCCTCTCGGGCCTGTCACACTGAATGTAAATACATGTTTATTTCTCCACACAAGTCCCGTGGCACAGACTGTGTCTTTGAAGTCCGTTGCTGCCAGCAGTCTTCATGCTGCACTCCCTCCCTTTTTTCTGCAGGACAAAAGCAGCACATACTTTAGACTTTCTCACCTCAGGCAAAGCAGGAGAGTGGTCTTCATTTGTTTTACTGGATACAGGAAACTCTTTTTTTATTGCCTCACCTTGATTGTTTACAAGATGGTAAAAGTCCGGCTGCAGCGCCCATCTATGAATGCACCACCTACTGAGAATCTGGCTTGTTAAAAACACAGAAAGCTCCAGACTGTGGATGCTAACCTGGACTGCATGTTGTAATTGAAGCAGTGATTTATGCACAGAGGCAGCCTCTTTCTCCTTTTTGATTTAACAGCATGCCTTGTGTCTTTGAAGCTCGTAGCTTGTATTTGACTCTCAAAGACAGAGATGGCAAGGCCTTTAAGTTATTTTTATCCATGTCTTATGATTTAATGATAGCTTTGCTGAGTGGTGTTTATTTTGTGATCATGAATTAACTTTGACATAAAACATATCGGGCGAGAGATGCGTTTCTTTTCCTTTGAGTGTCGTTCAAGGAAAGCCGGGTTCTACCCGGATATCTCAACTGATTTGAACCCACTCTGCTCAATTTCCCCCTTCAGGCTAAACTTTCCTCGCGGCTTCCCCGACGAGTACTCCTTCATGGTGACTTTCCGCATGATCAAAAACACTGTGAGCAAAGTGTGGAACGTCTGGCAAATAGTGGACGAAGACGGCAACAAACAAGCCGGACTGAGGCTGAACGGCGACCAGCAGGCTCTGGAGTACTTCCTGATGGGCGCCGATGGCAACTTGCAGACCGCCACCTTTCCCGGCCTTTCTGTGCTCTTCAACACCAAGTGGCACAAAGTGATGATCGGCGTGGAGCGCGACCAGGTCACTCTGTATGTGGACTGCCAGCCTGTGGATCAGAGACCCATCAAGGACAAAGGCCCAATCAACACAGAGGGAGACACTCTTATTGGCAGACTGGATTATGATCCTGACGCCTCCGTAGTGGTAAGCGAGGACAGAGAATTACCTGCTGCATTTAATCTTGTTCACTGAATGTGCTCTATCAGTGAAATGGTGCTCTCTGTGAACAAACACGTTCAGGTTTATATGTGTGCTGAGCTCTGTTATAATTCTAAAGTGCTGCTGTCACAGCAAAGCTGCTCAGCTGGGTTCCGGTGGGAAAAAAAGAAAAACACTTAATCCCTGCAGAAAATAGCATTGGTGGAACATTATGCCCAACAACCCTTAGAGGGAATTGATTCAGAACTACAATGAAACTAGAAGGGCACTCGGAGAGCGCAGACCGCCAAAGGCCCGATCTCGCAGTGTTAATGAAAGTTGAAGATGATTTGTGTGTCCACCGTTTACACTCCAAAATGTAATGGTGGGATTCTTCCTTGCCCGCACTACACCCTTGTCGTCTGACAAACAAATAAACAACCCAAATCAGAGGCACCATGACGAAGCAGTTCAACATTAATTGTCAGTGTCACATCTGAAAATGAATGCATAGTAGACCAGTGTATATGCAGTAACACTATAACATATCTTTTCAGTTTGAACTCCAGTGGATGTTGATTCACTGCGACCCGAAGAGGGCCCAGAGAGAGAGCTGCAACGAGCTGCCTGCCACCGAGGTACAGTAACAAGGACTCGGATCTGCTCAGCATCTGCTGTGGTTTGTGGTTTTATTCAGGGTTGATGCTTACAGCATGCTGAGAGAAAACAAGGGCAGAAATGCTGAGAACACAAACTCTGCCAAGGAGTTTCCTTCAGTACATCCAGAGGTTGCAGTTCATCCAAAACAATTCGCAAGCAGGACAGCAGATTGGAGTTGTAGCTCTACAAACATTTCTTTGAGGCAGAACTGTTAAGGAGCGAGCAGACATGATCTCATTGAGTTAAACCTCAATGCATGGAGCCAAAACACAAACGCTAGTTAGCTTACTGGCAAACTGTAATAACAAAGAGGAAGTTCAAATTAAAAGTCTGAGATCAGAAACCAAACCTGCAAAGTGTGCATAGTGCTAGATTTTTGTGGTTGCAATTTCATCTCAAGTCAGCACAGAATAAAGCACACGCCACTTCCTTTAACATGAAAACAACATGAAGCCTAACAACATGGTTTTGCATAATTACATCTATAATGAAAAGTTATTGCATTGATTTTGCCCACACCCAAATTGGCATCATTAAAAGTCTCGGTGATCTGTACATATAATGTAGGCTAATAGAAAATGCTTTAACAAGTAGCGTATGTTGCCCTGCCTTAAATAACTTTCCTAAAACAAGCACGCTACCTGCTGCTACTTGATTATCAGCTGAGAGGAATGCAATATAGCACCTGCCGCCTGCTGTTTGAGACCATTAACTGTGGTTTCCTCCACCCTTGTTGATGTGTAACTCGCAGCAAGCTGGCAACTCGAAACAGAGTGTGCTGTAAGTAAAAAACTATGGAGTAGCTATTTTTCATTAATTTTATGGTTTCTGTTTTTGTTGGTCCAGTAGGAAAGTTAGGACAAATGTTATTCTGAGATGAAAACTCATTATGTAAAGTTGTGTACAGTTTCTGGCATTCATGACTAAATATTATCTTTCATTTCATTTCAGAGTGGCTTTTGCACGATTATTGAGATTTCCTGCCTGAGAGAAATAAGCGTAGCCTATAATGACAAAGTCACTCTGCTGTCTCACATCTCATTCTGTTTAAAGTCTGCAGTGCAGTTACTTAGAACCATCTAGAGTTTTGTTATTCAATCACTTGTATGAAGATGCAAATATTCCTTCCCACGATAGACATATTTCCTGGACTGGTGCGCTCTATTACATTTCAGGCTAACATTCCTGCATCAAGCTGTGAGGTGGTTCTGTACACGGGGAGTGTGGGCTGTATATTCAAATGACAGCATGATATACTCACTACTATGATCATAAACAGGCTTCTGCTGACACTTTTGGTGAGGGTGGTGTGACTACTTTCACTAACTCTCCCTTTATCTGATCTCTCTTGCTTCTTCAGATGTATGCCAATGCTGAGGTATTTATTTATCTACTCTACTTTCTTTTTGCTTTGTGATTTTAAGCAAATAATCTACTTCAGTGCTTCGGTTGCCTAATTGCCTCATTGCTTTGTTCTAAACCTAATTAATGATGGTTGTTTTGCTTGTTTGCTGTTTTAGGGCACAGGTATATTGAATTATACCTGAAATGTCCCAAATTAGAAACACGCCTGCAGGCTGTAGAAAGACAAATGTACTTGTTGAATGTTACATTAACATATAAGTACCAAATTAAATTGTCCTCCAAGCATTTCTCTGATTGTATGTTTTATTATAAGCACAATATATCAAATATCATTTAGTATAATATAAAATATTTATTATAGGCCGATCCTTGGAGTTTAATTAAAAGCTATAATCACATTTTTTATTCATCATATCACTGTGATTTGCTGACTGGTTGTCCCCACTCTCAGCCTGACAGATCAGTCCAAGGCCCCCCTGGAACGACTGGCCCAGAGGGCCCCCGAGGGCCCGGAGGAGAAAACGGCAGAGATGGAAGAGATGTAAGTGTTTCCTCCTCTCTTTCTTTCTACAAATCTCTTAAGTCCTTCATTGTCTGAATCATTTCTATTAACACAGATCAAGTGTTTTTCTCTTTGTGTCTCTGCTTTCTCTAACTATGTTGTTGTATTCACCTCTCCAGGGTCTTCCAGGTTCTACTGGCAGTCCAGGGACTTCTGTAAGTATGAAATGCTGAATGATGTGCTGACAAAATACTGTGTAGACTGTGGATCCATTCTCCCTCTGTGTGTATGTATTAATTACTTTACCTCTTGAGGTGTAGCATTCACAACATTTCAAAACTGTCCAAGACAGCTTGAAGCTGACCCAAACCTGAGAGGCTCTGAGTGTTTGAGGTTGAGTTTGGGTTGTTTTGCTGTATGAAGCTTTGGATAACATACCTCTAATCCACACTGGATTCAATAAAAAAGGACTATAGTAAACCAACATCAAACAATTTCACTTTTAAGACACTTTCACTTTCATAGAGTAAAAATCCATCCATCAATCCATGTTCCTCTGCTCATCTGGAGCCAGGTCACAGTGCAAGCTAACAGAGAAACACATTTCTGTAAGATGCTAATTAATTGCCTTTTAAAGCATTGCTGCAGGCGACAATAGTCTGACCAGTCGAAAGCTCATCGTGATTCTCCGAAAAACTGACAAAGAAACAGCGTTGCATTGGTGTGTAAAGGTTTAGTCTTTACTTCCTTTGGAAACATATATAGAAGAGGAAGATCATTGTCTGGACTTCCATCTTTCCTACATCACTTACTTCCTTGATTTAAAAAAATGCTTGACACAAAGTCACAGAAACTCGCTGCTTATTCAGACAATGTTTGTAGCAGTGAGAAGTGGCGGTTTCAAGCGATTTGTTTACTTCTAGTGGGTCTTTAAGTTACGCAAGGAAGCCAAGCCCTCCTACTCCCCATCTATGTCCCCTTTTGTCACTCTGGTGAAGGAACCAGATTATCTCCATTTTAGGATGATCAATGTTCTATCATTAATTTCACACCATTTTAGTTTTCAAGTCAATCTTACAGATAACACAAATAACTCCACACAATGTATTTTCACTGATACATATCAGCCCTGAAATGCTTTAATAACTTACTTATTGATGGTTAAGTGGAGGCAGCATGTTTCCTGGTGCCTCCTTCGTTTATTGTTACACTTTTCCCGTTAAACCCCCGTGTTATCTGCATAGCCTTATACGAGCTGGAGTTGTCGTTGTTCTAAGAAACAACAAGAGTGGTCCGTCTTTCATTGATTAAATGTTGACTGTCACGGCCTCTGTGTATCTTAGCAACAACAGCGAGAGATCCAGGAAGAAGATAAAGCTGTTTTTATTTCTGTTGTGTTCTGTTTCCTAGGGCAGCAAAGGGGAGCAGGGGGAGATCGGTCTTCCTGGACATAGAGGCCTGCCTGGCCTTCCAGGAGCTGGTGTAGGAAACATCCCATCATCCACTGACACTCACTCTTTATAATATCTGCCCGTACAGTCTGTTTGTGACAGTGTGTTTGTTGTCTGCAGGGTTCTTCTGGTCCAATGGGTCCCAGAGGGTCTGTAGGGGAGAGAGTGAGTAACTATTTATATCACTCCGAAATGATTATACAAACATAGACAATGTGACTGATTTGTATTCAAACCTCCTGATTGCAGGGACTTCCTGGCTTTCCTGGACTTCAAGGTCCTGCTGTAAGTGGAAACACATCTCGTTAAAGCAACATGCATTAAGATTACATCGTATGTGACTGTTTAGAAGCTGCCAATGATCTATAACTTCTGTCTCTCCTCTCACAGGGCCCAACAAGTGAAGGACCCGCCGTATGTGTTTCTACATCTTCTTTTTTTATTCTAAAACATTGTTAAACCTGCTCTGATGGCTTAGCAACACGTGTGCTGCTGTATTAACCGCTGTGTGTCTCTGACAGGGTTCTCCGGGGAAACCAGGAATCCCAGGAGATGAAGGAAACATCGGGCCTGAGGTCGGATAATCAAACACTTTCAGTTTGAACACATGTTGATATGTACCAACGTGAAAATAGCCAGTTGTCAAAAGTAGCTAATTACATATACTCAGGTATTCATCTTATGTAGTATGAGTATTTTGATTGAACGCTACTTTGAACTTCTACTTCATTACATTTCAGACTTACTTTTTAAAGGCCGATTGTTTTTGTCATGAATACTTTCACACGGAAAGCAAATATTACGCGTTGAAAAAGCGACGTCATTCTTCATTTTTGTGAGCTTTTGCTCCGCGACTAAAACCATCAACCAATCACAGACCAGATCCACTTCTTCTGATCTTACCTTTCACAAAGCTCCTGATTGCATGGCCAATGGTCCAATTTGTACGGAAGCCAATTCTGCCTCTGTAATAATAATAATAATAAATGTAGCTCATTTACCAACGGGAACTCAAATTCATCCAGAGCATTTTCATAAAACTCAATAAAATAGAGAATGTTGTGTGTTATGTTGTTAAATCTGTCTCTCTGGCAGAATCCCTGCAGTTATAAATAGTTTTGATGCAAAATATTTGCAGGCAAGTATTTCACATTTTCATGTCGATTATTCATCACGCCCCCGGTAAAGGCCTTTAGTCTACTTGGCTGGGAACCAATGGACTGAAATACCAAACTGTTATAAAGATATTAAAAGTAACTCCAGCTCGACTGGCTACAGCATAATAATGCTGCTCACACATTGATCAATCAATATTATAACTCTGATAATCTGTCATTTTAATATATCATGTCCTGCAGAATGAATACTTTTACTTTGGATACTTTAAGTGTATTTTCCTGACAATACTTTAGTACTTTTACGTTAGTGATACTACTTACTTGTAATGGGGTATTTTTTACCGCAGAATTAAACATTTTAATATTTTGAAGCTTTGTTGTTAGTCAAATATCAAATGTTATGACACTATTTCCTGTACTTGCAGGGTCAACCTGGAGGCAAAGGGGAGGCCGGCATCCCAGGCGTTCCGGGCGTTGCTGGTCCACCAGGGCCTGCGGTACAAAAACTAACCCCTGTTTTCTTTACATTTACTAATATATCATTTTCATATTATACATACAATACACATATTACAATGTGCATTCTTTGTCATTTTATTTCTTTGTTTGTATTTAGGCATTTTAGATCTTCCATATTTAGCCATCTATATTCTGTGTTTGATTTGTACACACAAATTAAGAGTATATTTGTAAAGATAATGATCAGTATCTGCATGACTTGCAATCACAGCTCCACATACTGTATCTTGACCAACTTCTGAGCATGTGTAACGCTCATACTAATGTCTCATCTCCATTTGGGCACTCAAACATTTCCTCTTGAGCTCAGATTTCCTTGTGAAATCGTGATTGCATGGTGACGTCTCTTCTCACATTGTTTCACTCTCTGGGAATCTTTTGCTTGTGGATTTATATGAACATCTAAACCCCCGTGCGGTTGTTTTAGATGTCACTGTGCTGTGTTTTAGGGACCGCCTGGTGCCAGCAATGAGGAAAGTGGGGAACCTGTGAGTGTTTAACTGTCTTTCTTTCACACTGCCAAATGTTTCAGGGATGCATGGCAATTGGATTGGTGACGGTGAATTTCTGATGTCATTGAAGGGAAGAGGCTCTGCAGCAGCACTTGTTTGTTGAGTATCTGACTGTTATGTCTGTTCCATCTCTCATGCGTAGTGTCCTGCTGCCTGCCCCGCTGGCCCACAGGGAATGGCTGGGCTGCCAGGGATAAAGGTGAGTAATCTCAATGATTTTGGACCACACAAAACATAATGTTGAGTTATTTAGAGTGAGGCAATGTTGGGAACTGTTCCCTCTGTAGGATACACAAGGCTCAGATGACTTTCCGCATTGAATTCATACACAGACGACTAGCACCTGATAAACAGATATCTGCACATGAACTAATTTGTATTCAACGGGAAAATATTTTGGGTATTAGAAGCGCTCTGATTTCCGTTTATAGTACAAGTAGTGTTGATCCATCGCGTTTTAGCGCGTTTTGGTCGGAACACATCGGCTATCTGGCTACACGGGAAACCCCAGAAATATTGACCTTTGCCCCCAGTGTCTTAAAACCATAGCCGATGGGTTCAGAAATTGACAAACACTCAGCAAACCTGGACATCATGAAACAGATTGTGTGGAGTTAGTAGCTTTGTAAGTTAATAGTGTGGCTGTTTAATGTCAGACACAACAAAGTCGTTTCTGAATAACCCCTTAGTGCTGTATTTTACTGCATGATGCAAACTTTGACATAAAATGTTTTTTCCAGAATAAAATGTCTCCACTATTGGATAGATTGTAATGAAATCTTGTGCAGACATTCATGGTTCCCCTTATGATGAATTATTATAACTTTGATGATCCTTAAAGGCACAATGAGTGTGTTTAATTACCTCACAGAGGTGTGCATGTAAGAATGAAACACTGTTGGTAATCAGTAGGAGGGGAAACTCTTGGATACACTTTCAGACCTTTAAAATTAAGTAAGAAGATCAAAGTCTAATACATGTGTTAATGCATTTGCACAAGATTGTTAATAAAATTGATTGTTGCCTTCAGGGACACACAGGTTTGGCTGGTGACGCTGGAAAAGATGGGGTACCTGGAGACAAGGTATATCCCTCCCTTTCTTCTGACACTTCATAAATCATGTTCCTCTGCACCAAGAATGTGTGGATTCCAGTAACAGGTCATATGTATGGAAAGTGATGGATACCTAACACAATCTTATTAGACGGCAGCCTATAAACAGCTTAATATGATCAGCCCTGTTCTCGCAATTTAATAATTTGTTGTTGTTTACACAGGGAACAGATGGAGAGCAAGGTCCTCAGGGACCACCAGGTCGCATGGGAGATGATGTAAGAAAACGTTTTCTTTAGTCACAGTGTGTTGTTAGAGAATATATCTGCTTTTTCTTTAATGCTCTCTTGTCATTTTAGGGGCAAAGAGGGCCGATTGGATTCCCTGGAACCCTGGGAGAAAAGGGAGATAGAGTACGTTAAACTAAAGATTATAACAAATAAAGATAACGTCTACTGGCATGTGATGCTCATATACACATTTGTTTCCTCCTTACTGTTCACAGGGTCCTCCTGGCTTCAATGGTGTCACAGGACCTACCGGCCCACCTGGAGCTCCTGTAAGCAGTCTCAGTTTGATAACTTCTACGTCCTTTGATCGTTGGCATTCACACCAAGAAGGTTAGCGGGATATAACTAAAAA
This sequence comes from Cottoperca gobio, assembly GCF_900634415.1. Taxonomy (NCBI): domain Eukaryota; kingdom Metazoa; phylum Chordata; class Actinopteri; order Perciformes; family Bovichtidae; genus Cottoperca; species Cottoperca gobio. The sequence continues at coordinate 19,953,971 of NC_041365.1, forward strand.
CTAACTCTCAGATATGCCTCTGATCTCTCCTCTCAGGGCGTGGAGGGAATCCGTGGTCGTCAGGGTTTGGAGGGGCCTAAGGGCGAGGATGTGAGTTCCACACTTCCACTTTTGGATTATATTGCCAAATATTATTCGAGAAAATGTTTCGTTTAAAAAAAAACTTTGGCTTTGATCAGGGAGTTGTGGGATCTCAAGGAGAGCAGGGTCCTGCAGGGGAAAAGGGAGACGGGGTAAGTACGCTGATGGAGGACGATCTCATTCATTGTTTAGCACAGCGTTGTTCAGTGTGTGGCTGAGTTACAACTGTGTGTTGTGACGTTACAGGGAGATGCTGGTAAAGACGGCTTGGATGGACTTCCTGGAGCTGATGGAGTCAAGGTGACTTCTACATTGTTGCTGTTCCAGTATTCAATATACTTCACTTCTGTAGCCTTTGTATTGTAGCCAGATGTTTCCAAGTCTTTTCTTTGAGGCACTACATTACATCAGCCCTAAAGAAATATATGTAATCCTATTCATTATTATATTTGTATGCGTATACTTTATTCAATAGGGAGAGGCCGGTACTGCTGGAGCTGTTGGTGTCAGGGGGATTGTTGGTATTCCAGTAAGTCTGACTACATTTTCATTCATCAAAAGCTTGTTACACATTACAATTTTGGGTAATTATTACTTTGAATAGTCAAAGCAAGGAAAAGTAATGGAGGAGAAGCCCCATATAGACAGAGCAGGTCAATGAGGTCAACATTAAAGTCAACCCGAAGGAAAATCTAATGCCGAGGGAGCGTCTCCCTCCGCTGTGAGAGGGTTATGTAGATCCAGCACAGTGGAAAAAGAACAGCACTTTTTATTATCTTCTGAAAAGAAGCTGTGCAGTCTCTTCTTTTATTCACTCCAGAGACATTTTCTAGATGATTTGTGAAGCCTTACACAGGAAGCACACCGGGGACTTTTTTGTCGTAAACGATTTGCAACCCATCGTGGAATAATACATTAACGCTGCTCCACTAATGACATTTAAAAGGAGGTTTTGTGCACGTGTGAATATATATTTGTTTGTTTTTGATGCCATTATTTCTATAAATCTTCTGGTGTGACGAGTATGCAGCATAAGTATGGCTGTAGTCATGTTTAAAATATTTTTGATGTTCCCATTGACCTTCCTGTTGTTAATACAGTCTAAATCCATCCATACATACACACAAAATGTTCTATTTCTTTGTTCTGCTCCGTGTTCCTAGGGGCTGCCAGGGAAGCAGGGAGCAGTTGGACCCTCTGGTGCAGAGGTAATTTAAATCATCAACTCTTTAATGAGGCATGTCTACACAGTGCATCCAAAATGTTATTGCCGCACCATTAGACGTCAATAAAACTCATCGCAGCCTGAGCTGATGGAAATTTGTAGGCTAACACACTCCCTGCTTTGGATTTAGGGTGATACTGGTACTGAAGGACCCGTCGGGCCCGTTGGACTTCCTGGAAAGAGCGTGAGAGTCTCCTTTCAAGCCTCCTATCATACTCTTATTACACGATATACACTGTTCATGTCCTGCAAAGTCAAATGTTCAAACCCAGTATGTGTTTTCATGTAGGGGGATCCTGGAGAAGATGGAAAAGATGGGAAAACAGGAGATAAAGGATCCACTGTGAGTTTACATTTACTTTTCAGTTGTGTGTCGGTAATTTTTTCTAAAGGTTTCATGGACATCAGTATTGCTAAGTTGATATGTAAACTGCAGCTGTTGTGTTAACTCCATATATGATTAATTTCCAGGGTGAAACAGGAAAACAAGGGCCAGTGGGGGTTACAGGTCCTCAAGGCATCCAGGTGAGACCATATTGATATACAGTTATATATACGTTGATGATTAAATCATAAGAAACCTTATTTATAAAGCACATGTGAAAGCCACAATGCTTTACAAAACAGTTGGAGATTTTATAAATATCAAATGTTTAGAATACGTGAATGTAAAATGTTGTTTTTCCAGGGTGACAAAGGAGATAAAGGTGACACTGGTGCACAAGGACTAAAAGGTTACACTGGACACAAAGGTGATCAGGTTAGAAAAATCTCCTTTTACCGATGTTACTTTCAAAAATCAATCACAAGGTGTCGGTGGAGTACATAAAGTTTTTTCATGTGTTGTCCAGGGGGCGATTGGACCAATGGGACCAAAAGGAAGTCAGGGGGACACGGGTGTGCCAGGAGATCTGGGGGTGAAGGGAGACCAGGTGTGTGTGGAGCTGAGTGTTGTTTTAAGAACTCGTCATGTCTGTTGAAAATGCTGCAACCTGTCTGAGTGGATCTGAAAGAAGTCAACTGTTGTTTGTGTGTTTTCAGGGACCTTCTGGTGTTACTGGAATCAAAGGAGAGGTATAAAGAATACAACTACAGTCTGCACTGCAGCTCTCACACGACTATTTGTAGTAGTTTGCTGTAACACCTGCTATTACTAACATTGTATGTGAACAAAAGTGATTTATTTTTTCCCACATTAAGCATGGCGAGAAGGGCACACGAGGAGCTACAGGAGACGGGGGCAGACCAGGCCAGACGGGCCACGAGGGTTTGGCTGGTCCGATGGGAACTCGAGGGCTGGATGGAGAATCAGGCTTACCTGGGTCACCAGGCCCCAGAGGTCTACCTGTAAGTGGTAGCGTTGCATAATACACTAATTACATTCCCATCAGAATCAGATGTAGTGTGTGCTAATAAGGAAATGTTAGCATGCTAACAGGATAAACTAAGATGGTGAACATAAACATGATACCTGTTTAAAGATACAGTGAAAAGAAAAAGTTGATCCTTGTGTTACTTGTTAATTAACAAGTATATGTGTCAAAACAATATAAATATTTTTATTTTTTTAAGAAGAAAACTCTTCTTTGCTTTTGTAAAGAAGTTATCGTATTGTATGTCATACAAAATGTATATTATCTCTTATCTCTCAAGCGTCTTTGAGTTTCTAGAAAAGCGCTATACAAATCTAATGTATTATTATTAATAAAAAATGTCATAAAATATTATTAAAAAATGTATTTAAAAAAGTCATAGTACAGTATGTCATTAATCATTTCATGATATATTATGTCATAAAAAAATCCTAGTATATTATCTCTAAAAATGTAATAAAATGTCATAGTATCGTAGGTCACAGAAAAACCCTAAATTATTATCTTAATAATCCTAAAAGTCAGAGTATTGCATTTAATTTTCAAGAAGTCATGACAGTATTTTAAAACAAATTCAAAAATAAAAATCACAATATAGTCGGCTCTGCAGTGTTCATTCATTCATTCAAGCATTCATTCATTCATTCACAGGGCCCAAAAGTGAATGATGAGAAGCTTCGTGAAATGTGTTCAGCCGTTGTTGAAGGTGCAGTTTGTTCACTTTAATTCATCAAATCCATCTTCACTTTTATTTAACCCTCGATAAAAACTACTGTGAAAATGCTTTACCGTTTTTAATTTGTGCGTTGTCTTTGTAGAACAATTACTAGAGTTTATGAAAGAGTTCCTGAAGAAGCCAGCAGCCATTGGTTCCCCTGGTACTCCTGGACCTACAGGACCTGCCGGCCCCACTGGACCAGCAGGAGTTGCAGGAGCAGATGGGGCTCCGGGGGGTACGGGGGCCAAAGGCCATCCAGGCTTCTTTGGACTTCCAGGTGCACCGGGCAAGAAAGGTCAGCAAGCTTTTTTAAATTCCTTCTCCACATACTCAATTCTGAACTCCAACAGAGCCAGACCTAAGATAACCAAAGCTGCTGCCTTCAGCAAAGCTTTAAGCGGTTTGCAAATACTGTGAGAGATAAGCTGTGCGGCTGCGATAGCGTTTTGCTTTTCCTTTATTTTCCTGGAGAGCATCCAGAACTCATACAGTTGAGCGTATGCAGTGGCAAGAAATGAAGTGAAGCCTTTAGAGAAAACCGCTTTGTCACAGCACTGAGAGAAGTTATGCAGAGCGCTGCGGATGGAGGGGATGCACCCGTGTATAACGTTACACAATCAATGAGTCACTAAACAAGGTGGAATCAGAAGTGGAGTCGTAACAGTTTTTCTAATTACATCCCACATAACTGCCAAAACAGTTCGGCTCTCCATTTCATCTCAGCGTTAATGTGCGTGTCCTCTTTGTGACCTTCTGTTCTGCAGGTGATGCCGGAGATAAGGGAGATAAGGGAAACAAGGGGGAGGACGGTGTAGGAATCAAAGGAAGCCCAGGCGCAGCAGGTGCACAAGGTAAGGCTACATTCATGTCGTAATTAGAGCACGTTGCTTCTCTTTATTAACAACTGGAACTGAAACAAAAATAGAGCACAGTTATGTTCCTTCCTGATTGGAATGAGCCTGAGACAGTGAAGCTTGGAGGTGCTTGCTCCATGAGGAAGATTAGAGTTTAAAGACAAGTTTTTTATTGAATTGAAATCAAACTTGTTGGGCTTCATGTGCCAGTGAGCAGCTTTTATAGGAATAAACAGCTCCAAAGCTGTATCCAGTTCTCTTTATATATCCATGACTTTCAGTCCCCATGTTGCACCAATCACCTTTTCTTTAATATTTCCAATGTTTCGTATCTTCTTCTCAGGTGCACCAGGCAATCCTGGCATTGGCCAGGATGGCAGAGACGGAGAACGTGGGGAGGCAGGAAGTTCCGGTGTCCCAGGCGCATCCGGTCCAAGGGGACCTTCAGGGTCGCCCGGGCTTTGTGATCCATCAACCTGTATAAGCAGACTTCCACCTTTCTACATGGTCAGTGGGAAAAAGTCCGCCAGCTACAAAAACCCGTGAGACATCACAGCTCATGGACACACTCCAGATCTCATCCTGCAGTGATCACGTTTCAGGATCTTTGGGAGTCCTTCCAAGCCTCCATCTGAACCATGGATCCAAGAGACACAAAGGGAAACAGAGACAAGGCACAATTGTAGAATACTGTATAGACGTTTTAACGTGTATGTGATTTTAGTGAGGGCTTATCTAACGTTCAAAGATAGCTGAAGCCAAAGCAACTTCTTCCAGCTGACGACAGGCACACATGCCCACGAGTTGTCCCTTACAAACCTGTGCAGTTACAACTAAAGATGCATTATCTTCAGGAAAACACATATCAGCAGGTTGTAAAGTATTATAGATGTACATCCCTCTGATTTCCTCTCATGCATATACTTCTTCATTCCCTTGAATAAGCTCCCTGTCTACAGCATACCAGGAGTCATTCTGACCCGATGCTTCTCCGCTGCAGTCACGAGCCAGTTAGGAACAGAATTTGGGTCTTTGCTTCCAAAACAAAACGACAAAAGAATCAAAAACTTCACTACAAGTGCAGACCTGAGCTGACATCTCCAACAATGTGCTTTTTCATTCGCGATCATTTGTCTGTTTTTCCTGATTTTGTCATGTTAATGTTTCAAACGATGTAATAAAGTAATGTGTTTTGGAAGAGTTGCACATTACTGCATTAAGTTTCCCATTTAATGGAGCATCGAATCTATTTCAGAGCAGCTGCATCTATAAGTATTAACAATTAATCACATGAATACACAGCACGATACATTAAGGTGTCTCACCTAACTGCTCTCATTTTTGGGCTATTTTGCTTCCATAACACGTCTTCTTTCAGACTAGTGGTAAGAAAAGCTGCAAAATACACATTTAGGAGTTTATTTTACTAACTTTGTCTATTTGTGTCTGTAGATTTCTACTAAATTCACCAAAAGTTAGCATTAGATAATGCATCCATAGTGCATTTAAACATAAAATATATATTCATCTGCATGTAGTGTCTTGCAACATGTATGGACTCTGAGCCAGACATACATCAAACTTTCCAGTTTCATTCCTCTCTATATTCTGAAGGCTTGTTCATAAATCATTTACAGCCTGATTTATATTAACATTTTATTCTTCAAATAAGGAGAAATTTCCTTTTTTTTTTTACGTCTGTTGACAGTATTTTCTGATTTATGAAGTGATACAAAGAGATATCCAAATCTGAAAACCTTTGACTCTAATGTCAACAAAATGAAACAAGAATTTTGTACCTGCTTTATCCAATATTCAGATTTCTGTTCTAGAAATGTAGCAAACAAAGTACATATTTAATAATATAATGTCTAATTTGCATATCTAAACATGCATTTTCAGAAAACTTGTAATACAAAAACATACTGTCTTAATGTAAGTAATAAATTGATGAAGTGTCATGGTGATACACTTTAGTTTAAATGTTTACCCTATTCACCTGCAGTGTCTCCACAAAGTGGTTGATGGATAACAATCCACGGCGCCTCGACGGCAAAATGGTTCTGTATTTTTAAAAAGAACATATCTCTTGTTTGTTATGGATATAATCTGGATTCAGGAGGACATTTCACTGTTGCCTGGTTACAAAGGGCAGTCAACATCATCCCTACCTCTGTCTGCACAGCACAAATACATTCACACACAGTCTGCCCTTTGCCAAGCTGCTGGGACGAGTTCGCATCCCGAGGACGTCGCTTTGATTTAAGAGGTTGTCTCATGGCTTGGAGCCAGTGGATTTAAAGTTATGTGCATAAATTACAGGGTGTACAAGGTTTGTACAATTTCATTTAGGGACAGACAGCTGGTTTACATATTCATCTTACAACATGATGGATTTTAAATATAATGACAGGAGAAATAACGTGACGCAAGCATTCAAAAAACAAAGCGAAGGGTGTATTATAAAATGAATCCTTTCCAGTCTTTATTATACAGTACAGTACATGTGTCATACTTACAATATGCCACTCATTTAACATATCTTAGCACCAAATGTTGGAAAACGGGTTAATACATTTTAGCTAGTGTGTTAAAACAATTTTGTATTGGTTCAAATCATGAATAATTTAGCAGTATAACTTAAAAAAAAAAGTTTAATTAGCAAAGAAATGCTAATTTGAATAATGAAAGATGTTTGGTTTATATGCATTACAAAATGTTAAGCAACCTACCATCCTACCCTATAACGCAGTCACTGTAACAAGCATTTACAAAACCAAGAAAGGGCAATACTGATACGGTTTGATTGTTCGATAATAAACCATCGACAAAGAAGCTAATAGATTATTTGATATTATGGTATCTCTCCGATCATACACGTGGGACCAAATTTGATTCTGAAGTTGATTTAAATTTGAACTGCTCTCTACCACTTGACTGAAAGGAGATATAATTAGCTGTAGCTACAAACATTTACCAATGTGCGGACATTTCTCAGAGGCAAAGCTGCTCTGAAGGCAATAAAATGTCCAAAACGTCTTAATGATAAATGTTAAATTTGCCCTTAAAATTTTGCAATTATTGCTTTTTGCAACTTTTCATTTGTAAGATGAAGAATGTGCTATTTTTTCTTTGCCTCGCGTTAATTTGACAAATTAAATGACGATGAATCAAACTCAAAACTACATTCTGCTTTACCGACATCTTCAAAACTAAGTTGTGACAGAGACATTTAAAAGCTTTTATGAATGACCTTCCGTTTGGTAACCCGAGCAGGAGACAATAAGGATGAAAGATGAACTTTGACCCGCAGGTCTTACCTCTTATCGATCTGTTTCTTCATGTTTTAGAGAGGAAGGTAAATGTGGAACCTTTTTGTCCAGGCTATTTAACAAGTTCCAGATGACCAGAACATCTGAGGTTGGGGAAAAGTGTAATTGGTCCTCGAGGGACGTAAGTCCAAATATCTTTCAAGTGGTTACCACAACGGTCTGGTCATCAGGATGCAGAAAAGCAACTCTCCAATTTTAGGTTCCAGGGGACAAAAAAAAAGAAAAGAAAAAAGCAAAGTCTATACAGAGCCGGCCTGAGCTGCCCGGGCGCCACCACAGTGCAGGCACTTAATAAGCCTCAGCGGACCGAAAGGAAGTGACACATTTAGAGAAAGCGATGCGAAACAAGCAGCTTTTCAGGAAAGGTGAACAAAGGCTGCAATTATACCACCTCCTCAAAGCTGTTTACTGCTCGAAGCTACGCATACCCCCGAAAAGAGAAAGACCAGAGCCACTTCATTAAACATAAAAGTACAAATCAAACATTTCTTCCTGTCTCCACTGTCTCAGGTTTAATAAGCATCCTATAGGTGACCTGAATGATGCGTACATGTCATCGTATTACTATTTTTGGACACATTTACAAGCCAATTCAAAATACTTTCATTTCAAAATTAGAATATCCACATATAAAATGATCCCTAGTCACACTAAACGATTGATAGTGTGGGTTGTGTGTTGCATTTTCTTAAGGCAAATAAACTGCAAATCTCTCCAAAAGCTTGAAACGACGTTGCCAAGGCTCTAATTTATGAGTTGTGATAGAGTTCATTTCTGCTGCCTCCTCTCTTTTCCCAGAATAAAATCTCAATTTGTTTCCAATTTCAATCCAATTCTTGGGATTCTTTTCTAAAAGTAATTTTATTTTTCTGCAATGTTTTGGGACACCAATGCAAAACGAGGAAGAAAACTGCCGGCTGCTTGGAGGCAGGAAGTGCACAAAAGTGGTAATTCATCACTCTCCACACTAACTCATTAACACTCCTCCTGCACAAAATCACTATTTTATTTGGGATTGTGCCTCACACTGTCTGTCCTCCGCCTTCGCCATCAGTGACAATAAAACAGATAATTCCCCTGACTGAGTAATTACCAATAGACTCACAGAGGAGCCCCTGCAAGAGATCAATGTAGTGAGCAGTGACTGACATCTATTGCTTAATGTGGGACAGTGTGGGCTGTGAATGGGAATCGATGCAAAATGGTGGGATGCAGGAAAAAGGTTCCTGTAAGAAAATGCCTTGCAGAACTTTTGAGATGATTACTTTTAAAATGCTACAATATCAGACAAACCTTTCTTCAGGATGGGGGGGTTGCATCATCTGTTGTTATCTCCTTATATATTTTACAGGAAGCATTTGAGTGAGGAAAAAACACTTTAGCTGCCCTCTTTACCCAATATTAAATCTGAAGAATCTCCATCCATCCCAAGCGTCTTACCAAAAAACTAACAAAACAAAGAATCTGACCGGCAGCACATATTGCTTCAGCCCTCCATACTGAGGTTATCCTGAAAAAGAAAAAGGTTCTTGATTCAGACCAAGTTCATAAATACAGCCGGACTTCTAGCTCTTTGTGTCTCTTCTGTTCTTAGGTCCCCTTGACATTTTTGGTGTGGGGTCTGTGTGCCAGGCTGGCGTAGTAGGCACACTGGGTGGGGTCACATTGGCCAGTGGGACCGGGAGGTCCAGCCTGACCGTGGGGGCCGGGATTTCCTGCCTCTCCCTGGGCTCCGGCTTGTCCCGGGCCTCCGTCTTTACCATAACCAGGCAGACCAGCTGGACCTTTAGTAAGAAGAGGAACAATTAGGGGAGTGATGCTTACAGCCCACCGGCCAGATAGGGAGCTGGGTGACCATTTTCTAATTCACAATTAGTAAAGTAATTGATTCAAAATAGGATGTAAATGAGGTGCGAGACAGCATAAAAAAAACATCAACATAGACCAATAGAGCTCCAAATTGGGTGAAACCAACCTAATAATAATAATAAATGGGAAAGTAAGAGACTGGTTGTTACCTATTGCGCCAGAAGGTCCTTGTTCTCCTCTTTCACCGACACCATGCTCGCCCTTTTCTCCTCTTCCTCCTTTCTCGCCTGGACGTTTGGAAAACAAAAGACTCACTGTGATTTCTGAACATTAAAAGCTGTTATATTTATCAATCAACTGTGAGCATTACTGTGTGTAGAAACGTATGACACATGGATGGACTGTTTGGAATATCAGGCATGTCCCTGGGTGAAAAAGTCAACTTAAAGGGGAACTCCATGTCAGGAAATCACTGTGCAACACCAAGATATAGTCTGCACCCCCCTGAACCATAACCTGTTGGTTACTTTTTACACTGAACTTTAGAACATTACTGGACATTACTGTCTCCTGGGAGCCAGTTAGCCAGTCAGTTTATAGTTATATTTAGTGCTGGCAACACAAACAATGCCAATTGAAAGTCAAGTTTGTCGCAATGGACACAGAAATAGGTTTTAATCAAAGGGCGGAGGTTGGGGTGGATGTAGAGGTCATTCACGAGACTTTAATCCAGGAGACTGCAGTCGGTGTCAACGTGGTCATATTTTAAACTATGTAAGTAAAGTTACATGACAAACGCACCTGTTTTATCCCAAACCAAGATCTTTTCTTTCCTAAACCAAAGTTGCTGCCCAAACCTGAATCCTGTCTAACACTATATGTGCCACCACCACCTAATGCGATGGTCATTTCACGTCTTTCTGTGAGTCTTTATCCTACCTTTAGGGCCCATGGGTCCCCTGGGTCCTTCTCCTCCATTCTGTCCAGGCATACCGGGCTCTCCAGGGGGGCCCGATCGTCCAGAGCTTCCATCTTTACCCGGAGAGCCTGCAGGTCCTGGGCGGCCCGCTGTACTCTTCACATGTGCTGGCTGGATCTGGGCCATGAGGTAAGCCATTTTGGCTGCACACAAAAGCAAAGTTAGTTAAACGTTGTCCATGTATCTGTGTTCAGCTTCTCTCAGAAGATGAGAAGTAAGAGAAGTCGCCTCCTCACCGTCTAGTTGTTTTGACAGCTCCTCTTGGATGAGCCGTCTCATCTGCTCCAGTGATACCGACTCTCCCTGTGGCATCAAAGATGTTTATCTTTAACTCCATTATTAATTAATAATCTTAATGTTCTGCACGTATTACTGTGGCATCAACAATAAAGCTCTCAGGACTATGACTCACCCTTTGGCCTGGGATACCGGGGTTTCCTGAAGGTCCTTGTGACCCAGTAGATCCCATTTCTCCAGGCGGTCCTGACATGCCCATCATCCCTGTGTGGCCCTTTCTGCCGGAGGGTCCAGGGTTTCCGGGCATACCTGAATCTCCTGTTTGTCCTTTATCTCCCTTCGTACCTGAGTCTCCCTGGGTTAGATGACAACAATTAAACATTTTCAGGCTTGAAGAATCGTTAAAATAACTGAATGTGTCCCGGAAATAGTTGGAAATCATCTACCTTTCTGAAAAAGCATATTTTAAGATGAGATCTAAAAGCAGCAATTGTATTTATTTGCACCCAACCATCACAATAAATAAATAAATAAAAGTCAGTCTAAAGTGGCGATACATAATAGTGGAAATAGAACAGGTGTTTCAGCATATATATATATATATATATATATATATATATATATATATATATATATATATACGATGTAATGAGATGAAAGTTGAGAAAACTATTGATAAAGTTGAGAAAACTATTGATAAAAATCTAGAAAAGTTATTTTTGTTATTTTGTACAGACATGGATAGAAAAATAAAATGATAATAATTTAAAAAAACACTGATCTTTGTATGTTGCACTAATTGGTTTGGCTTATGTGTAGCTAATAGTTGTAATAATTGTTTCTGTATGTTGTTTCTTTTGTTTGGCTTATTTGAAGCTTTTGTTCTACAATTAAAGGATTGTACTTATTTGAAGATAATGTACCTGCAAGATTCTTGCTGTTCGGAGTTGTATCCTCACGATTGTTTGCACTTATTGTCTGCTAAATGAACTGTACTGAACTGAACATGGATGGAAATTATAAAGGCACTTTTTTTTGGATTTGGATTTGAATGATTGTGTGTGTGTGATGTCTGTTGCTTGAGTTATGACTCATTTGTATCCCTCAGTTCACAGGTTTTCATCTATTATGAGCAAATTATCTTTTTCTATCTGAATAATCTATTTATATCTATTTCCTTCTCTAGAACTCACCTTTTCTCCTTTAAGACCTCGATCACCGACTCTGCCAGGCATCCCCTAAAAACACCAAAAACAGCGAATGTGAGCAAGAAACAAATATATAAAATATGATCTTAGTCATCAAAGTTTTATGAAGTGCTTACCTGTTTTCCCTCTGGACCAATTGGACCATTTGGACCCTGGAAATGAATATAAAAGTTAACATTACCCACAGCTGGTCATATTTGTGAGCTGCGATGTTAGAATCAAAATGTGTAAAATCTCCCGCTCACCGTTGGGCCTTTCGGCCCGCTGAAGCCTGGTAATCCTGGGTTGCCGGGCTCCCCCTTGTCTCCCCTCACACCCTATATGACAGCAGAGATATGGTGTCTCACATGGCACACACGTGGCATACTGTACTTGTATTCTAAAAGCCTTGCTCATTACTGAGGATCCAGCAAGATTAACATTTAGCTGCATCAACAAGCGACAGTGCCCTGGATAAAAGAAATCTCATAAACCAATCTTGTGGTGGGACATGCCAGCTTGAGGAGATTAAAATTCATATTTACTGGGGACATGTGGGCCTGAAGACAAGCTGGATATGGTAACCCCGGCGTAAAGGAATGTATTAATGTGTGCAGATTATAGTCCACTGTGCAGCAGGTGAAGTCTTTGTGAATGAACGGTATAATACTGTTTGCATTTTCAAGAAAAATTAAATTAAATTAAATAATGTTTGCACAAATGGACCATTTGGCTACAATGTTTTTATCAAACATCCACGGTCAGAGAACGCTTATATGTGAAAATTAAAATGATTGTTTTTTCATTTTTACTCAAATATCACATATGAGGAAAAGTCAATGCTACGTTTTGAAGTTTACATTATCGTTTTAATAAAGTCCTCTATGTGCTTCCACACTGATCTTTATATTCTTGAATAGATGCACATCTCCTCTGCTTCTCCCTGCACCCTCCTCTCTCTTTGTGGTACATTTGGAAATACCTCCCCCCCCCCTCCTCTGAAATCCCTCTCTATCTCCTCTCTCAACCTTTCTCATTCTGGCTGTTGCTCGCCTCCTCCGGGCTATTTCTGATGATCTGCTCCCTCTGCTGACTGATATCATCCACTCCTCTCTGATAGCTGGCTGCATATCAGTTAGTTAACAGTTACTCTTCCTCCCCAGGAACACTGCGCCTCTATTTCTGTCCAAAACACATTTTTACTGCAAATAATGGCGACATTTAAACTTCTCCTCACTCACAGGACTCACTATCTCTATCTACTGCATTTTATTTCCGTGACATATTATATCTGTCGTGATGACCTCTGCCTTCCTCTCCCTCCTCTTCGTCCCCAGGCCGCGGTGCCAGTGTCTCCCTATAAACTCTGTAATCACCGAACCCTCGCTGACTTTAATTGACCTCACCTGCGTGCTCAGCGGAAATGTGAGAGTACATAAAGGCTCCAAAAGCTTTATGAGGACCGGCACTGCTCGTGTAAGTACAAGGCTCATATTTCACAAGTTAAAAGATTAAAGATGATGAGGGTCAGGAATAAAGATGTGCACACGTCCTAACCACTTGTGGCACTTGCTGCTTTCAAGGCAGAATAGACCTGAACCTTCACAGACGCGACAGAACCACACAGTACGTGCAGTCTGTGAATCTGAGCAGGAGACATTGAGATTAGATTCATCCTGATTATGTCTTTCCCAGGTTCACTCGTTGCCTCCATTGGTTTCCTTCCTCTAGACTTCCTGACACAGTGTCTCGTTTGGATGTTTTGGTTGTATGAGGTACTTAACCATAGTAGTGTATAACCTGGACAGGAGTATTGAGCTAAGCAATGTACTGCTGTGGACGTAGTGAAGCAGCAAAAAGTAATTTGGCCACCTAAAGAAAATGGATATTAGTGTAAATCTCCACTTTATTTATAATATTTTACCTCTTTACCTTGCTGCCAGACAGCCCTTTCAGACAAGGAGCTAAAGCTGTTATATATGCTCTCTTTAAAGACGCCAGACTCCATTGACAAAAGCAATAATTTTACCTTTCAGAACACGGGAGTTGTTTTCACCAAAGTCGCACCATAACAACAAACTTTATTGTTATTTGGAAATATTTACGATTGGATTTAATGCATTTTTCCATCACTTCCATTATAATTGAGTAACTGTTGATGCCAGGTGTAAAGGCGACACACTCAGCTCCACATGCACGTCTTTGCATGAAAGGCTGGCACCTATAAATGAAGGACGACCAAGGCTGGGCGTTTCCCCTGAGACATGCTGCCATCCTGACCCCCACACGACCTTAATGCATTCTGCATCATCAGATGCTTCAGACTCGCTGTCACAAGGGACTGCGTAGGTATTTGTCTATAGATGCACGTCTGAAATTCAAACCTGTGGAGGGAATTATCGGCCTTGTGCCTCCAGCAGATGCTCTAGGCGGGAGTGATGTTCCCATCGAGGCCAGGACAACATTTACTGCAATCTTCCATCATAATATGACAGCTCATCTCCTCTAGAAATACTTCACACCCTCCTCTCAACTTCAGTTGCATCCCACACACAATGTTTGATCTATTAGCTCTGAAAATGCCCAATTATTTCTCATTTTTCTTATTTATTCTATTAAATGTACGGAAGTTATGTTACATTACTGTCATACATTTCTATTGGCTAGGAATGAACGCTAATCGGAGTTAATCTACCGCTTTTAGTCCTATTTAGAACAGGGGGCAGTGGTGCACTTCAGCCTCTTGTGGCCAAAATGAGCATTACAACAACTACAATGTTTTCCAGAAAACTAATTTATAGAATGGATCCCTAGGATTATTTTTCCTTCTTCATTTGCCTCTCAGGGCTTCTGTATATGTGTGTTGACTTTGTTAAACACATGTTATAGTTGACAGTTTGCATTGAGGTGTTGCAGGGACGTGTTTAGTTGTTTCTGTTGTCAGTCAGCTCAGAGCTTGTTGCATATTTAAAGATTATGTACAGTAGGAATATTAACTCACTGGAGTTCCAGGAAGACCTGATTTTCCAGATGGACCCGGTTCACCTGGCTTGCCCTGCGATTCAAAAGGAAAGAAAAAGACAGGATGAGGAAATTGATGGGGAAGGACAGCGAGAGAAACGATTTGAGTGCCACTTTATGTCCGTATCTATCCGTCTGCCTGACACTGTGCTGCGTCTGTCTTCTGTTTTCATCAGACAGCCCTGCAAGAGATTGAAAATGACTCACCGACTCCCCTCTTGGTCCGCTAAGTCCTTCTCGGCCTGGAGGTCCCATAGAGCCCTGCCAAAACAAAAAGAAAGTGACCGTTTTATTATGTACCTGTTATTGACCTTTTCCTTGCTCATCATAGCTCATCTTTAGAGCATGAGGAGGAAAAACTGCAAACGTGTTAAACCTGAACTCCTTCTTTCCTTTTGTGAAAGGAAGTGGGAGAAACATTCACATGCTGTGAGAACATTCTGTCTCCGAGCCCCACAGCCAGAGGATGAGTTAAAAAGGTATTTTCGGTGAAGTGTTACATCCTGCTACTCGACAAATGTGGGGATAAAAGTGCTGCAGTCCTTTAAATGTGTACGTGAGAGGTGTCATTTGGTGAAGACAAATGGTGTAAAACTCCCACACGATGTCAAAAGATGTATAGCTGCTCCGCTTTAAAGTGTTGCACTGCTGCTAATGGAGCTCCAGTATTAGATAGATGGGATTTCATATTCTGGGGTCTGCTGCAAATGTTGCATTCTGTCCAAAACCTTTTTTAATCTCAGGAGTTTTATCTGCATTCCCTCAATCAATGGAGGATTTGGTTCCAGGCAGCGATAGTGATTATTCACAGACTGTGGGACTAAGCCAGGAAGAGATGCTGCAGAGGAAAGAATGGTGGACAGGATTTAAATGGGGAAGACAAATGTTTGCTGTGGGGGCAACTATATTAATGTTATATGGTAAATGGATAAAGGAAAGCTACTGTAAGAGAGTAGCTTTATTGTGTGTGTGTGTGTGTGTGTGTGAGTGTGTGTGTGTGTGTGTGTGTGTGTGTGTGTGTGTGTGTGTGTGTGTGTGTGTGTGTGTGTGTGTGTGTCTGTGTGTGTGTGTGTGTGTGTCTCAGAAAGTGTCAGATGTCTAAGAAGGAAACTAAAAATGATTTCAGTTGAGTCATAATACATATAATTGCTTCCGTTTTTATTCCCTTATGAATAAATAAATAAATCACATGAACCACTTTCAATGTTTATATATTATTAAGTTATAAAGTTAAACTTTCTACAAATATAAAGTTGAACTTACTTCCTTCCCAGGTTTACCATCACGTCCAGCAGATCCAGACTTTCCATCTTCTCCCTATTTGGCACAGAAGACAAAATAAAGACAGAATAAGAGAAACTTTAAGTTCTTATTTAAGGTGACGTTTACCTTAACATGTGTTTATGCTTTATATCATCTTGTGTTTTATTGTACTGCCTTGTTCTTCAAAAGAGTTTCTGATGAAGACATATTCATCGGTGGAGCGTGCATTGTTTTGTGACATGATATATTTTATTTATGTGATATTTGATTCCATATATTTAAATGTTGCAATATTTCTTATATTTACATGTGTGATTTTCTTTGTCAAGAAGTGCTTCTAGAATAGAATATCTTTATTGTTGGTGTACAAGTACAACGAGATTAGGATATTGTTATTATTGTATCGATGCCAAAATACAAATTAGTTAAAATAGGAATAAATTGGTAAATAAAGTTATAAAATTAGATAATAAAGACAAGTAATTGTTGTGCATAAAAAGAGATAAAAGCAGACTTGAGATCCACAGAGTCAGATCTTTATGACACTTATACGTTAACTTTTAATAACAGGTTAATATAGGTTGATATTTAGTGACAATGATTACGAGTCACTTTCAGTGTGTATGGAAACACTTCACGGCTCCTGTAATAAGTTGTCTGCTGTGTGTGTGGCAGCAGAGCGGGCTGCAGGGCTGAGCGGCCGCCCGCCTCGCTGTGGCTCAGTCAGAGCTTTCTGTAATGAGCCGTCTGTAATGAGCCGTGCTATTGGTCACGGCGCTGTGGCAGGAACCTGTCCTGCGGGTGTGTGCCGTGTTAGAGACAAAGCAGCAGGTGCAGCGGTTCTCTTCGAGAAGGTGTTTGTAGAAGAAAGTGTCAGAGAGATCTTGACATCACAGTGTTGGACACTGCGGCAGTCTGTGTCTCCTGACGTGCAGTGAATGGTTCCAGTTATGGCTGTCGAGCAGACGAGGTTATCTCTCCAAATGTTCTTCACCACTTTTATACCTTTGAGGTCTTTAACTGCAGTAAAGTGTGAAGATGAGACACTTTCTTTCAGTTGTATTATTGTCATTTGATGAAGGTAATTGGCGTCGTTCCAATTGTGTGGAAAATGATTTGATAAGATTTATATGTTATGTCAAACTCATGACTGCATTAGACCTGAAGAGACACTAGTGCTATGTTAACAGCTGTTCCATCATGCAGCGCTCATCAAATTGCACATCTCATCAACAGAGTAAAAACACTGCCACCATTGAAAAATGTGTAAAAGGTGAAATGATAAAATTGAACACTGTTGTCACAAAAAGTAGAAGTTTTCACTGCTTTGTACAGAAGCACTGAGAAAGTTTTGACTTTTTCCCAATACATGAAAAACACAACGTAACACACTCACCTTTGGTCCTGGAGCTCCAGATTCTCCTCTGTGGCCCTTGAAGCCCTGTATAGGAAGATAAGTGAATCAGTCACAGTAAAGTGCACTGCCAGCTTCCTTGATCGGATCCGTTTACTGGTGGTTACTTACCGGGAGTCCCCTGAGCCCCTGGTTTCCTGTTGGTCCAGGTTCACCTTGCTTGCCCTGAAAATAAATCAGAAATAAGTGCATCGTCTTGTCACCTCAAACTATCACATTTGTCTAAAAACAGACAATGTGTGCAAGGTAAATACTCTTTGGATGTCTGACGAGGTAAACATCTACTCACAGGTTCTCCTGTTTCACCTGCTCTGCCATCTTTTCCCATGTTTCCAGACGGACCCTGCGGATCAATAAAAGTGATCATTTAGCAACTGCAAAGGTCTACAATTACGTTTACAACTCAGCCTGTTTACACAACACTGCTGGAACAGTGGGTATGTTCATTATGCTGTACATCAAATCAGTTTTCTTACGATTAAGCCGGGAAGACCCGACGGTCCCTGGATTCCTTTGAGACCCTCTTTGCCCTGGTGAAAAACAAACAAATACAAACGGGTCAAAAGAAGTGATTAATGGCCACTATTACCACACAGGCTGGCTGACCTACATGCTAGAGGGAAGAGGTTTGTACAATAATGACACATGGGTAATAAGTTTTCTGAGGGGAAAAGTACATGGAGTGCAGCCCGACCTTTTCTCCAGGGGGCCCCGGGGGGCCGACGGGGCCTGGCTGTCCATCGTTACCCTGAAGAGGAAAGAGACCATGTCAGTGGAGGTTAACAGAAATAGAATGACTGACTGTGAGGCAGAATTGCCCTGTTTACAAAAAGCTAAAGTATTAAGACCATTTCAAGTGCACATAGTGAATAATAACTTACAGGTGTTCCCATTAGGCCAGCAGTACCTGGATGGCCAGGTGGTCCTGGGTGACCCTGTTAATGCACAAGAAAGTGATTAAAATCATGTGGTTCATGAAGCATCAGAAACTCGTGAGTCATAAACGACAAATATACCTTGTCTCCTTTGTCTCCAGGGCCTCCAGGGGGTCCTCGATCCCCTTTTATACCCTGTTGTGAAAAGGTAAGAAAGACCAAATGTCATATTTCGAGAGGAAAGCATCCATCCCTAAACTATTGGTCAAAAGAGAAAGAAAACCTCAAAATGTTCAAAATGCTACAAGGGAGGAAGATACGAGTAACAATAGATTTGCTGTTTCTACAACATGATTCAACATTCTTGAGTGGGTGTTTTGTTTTCCCTATTACCTGAAAAAAAACAGTTGAAAAAAGCAACTAATTAACGTTTGGCCCTTTGGGGGCAATAAAGGTGCAGTTTAGTGTCGCAAACTTGCCTTTCCTCCGTCAGCTCCAGGGGGCCCTTGAGGTCCAACTGTTCCCGGCGGGCCCTGTAATGACACGGCAGAGCATCAGTCTCTGTCCAGGAAACGGGTCCTAATCACTCACTGCTGCCCCCAGAGGAGGCCCGGCTAATGGTGCAGACAGAGAGTCTATCCGTCTCACGGCTCACACCAACCGGAACTGATGATGACAAACGTGTAGCTCGGACCATATGCCTCACTTACAGGGCTAATCCGGTGGAGACACGCACTTTACTATATACAGGGGCGGATTATGAGACAATGGGCCCCTGGTCACAGACATGCAAAAGTCCCCACTACTTCTTCTACATATGAGCAAGACACACAGACTTTATAGTTGTTCAGCCTCTTTATGATGTTGTTTCGCATCTCTTTGTGGTCTTTGTGCGTCTCTTTGTAGTTTCTTTGTCTGACTATGTAATTGTTTTGGTCTTTTTGTAGTTATTTTTTATTTGTGATTGTTTTGTGTCTCTTTGTAGTTGTTTTGTGTGTCTTTGAAGTAGTTTTATGTATCTTTGTAGTTGATGTGTGTCTCTTTGTAGTTGTTTTGTGTCTCTTTGTAGTTAATTTGTGTCTCTTTGTAGTAATGTTTTCATTGTGTCATTGTGGTTGTTTTCCCCTTTTTGTAGCTGTTGTTAATCTCTTTCCAGCTGTTTTGCATCTCGTTGTTGTTGTTTTGGTCTGTTCTTAGTAATTCTGTGTCTCTTGGTAGTTCTTTCATGTTTCTTTGTGGTCATTTTGTGTCCTGTGTCCTGGTTCGTAGGTGTGTCTTTGACATTTTGTAGGTGAAGGCCAAAGGGGCCTCTGGACCTGAGACCCGTTCAGTAGTCCATCCATGACTGTATAATACTCCTTAAAGAGGAGCGGTCATAGTCTTCACAATACAGGAGAAGTGCGCTTATGGTTGAATATTAATGACTGTGTCCTACTTGGTAGCCATCTTGACCGTTTTTCCCCACAAGTCCCTGGTGTCCTTTGTCTCCTGGGACTCCTGGGAGACCGGGTTGTCCAGCTGGACCTGCAGGGCAGTCTGAGCAAACATCCTGCAAGATGTCAGAGAAATGTTTGTGATCAGCTGATTGCTCTCAGGATCCAAATATAAAAGTGTTTCTCATTGAAGACGGGTGGAAATGCTCCTTACCTTCAGATTCAGGTCGGAGATGTCTGCTGCCTTTCCCTGAGAGACAGGGAATCAAAGAGTGAAGCTGTAAGATTAATATTTACCTTAAGAAGAGAGTGTGTGCATGATGTGCTTGTGAGTGCATAATTGTTCTCTACTTTATACAGTATTCAGAGGATGTATTGACTATATAGTCAAATATAGTAATAACATGTACAGTACCAGTGCCGCAGATATTATTGCTTATTCCCTGATACTTTCTGTACTTACTGCCTCTCCTGGTGATCCCTTGTCTCCCGGCCTTCCTGGTAAACCCTGCATTTGGTGCAAAGGCAAAACAAATTATATTCTCTGTATGAACTAACCAGGCAGATCACGTCATTAGCTGTTGTTTTGGTCTAAATGGGACAATTAATTGATCTATTGTTTTATTTTTTTGTTGGACTCACATTATGTCCTGCTGGGCCCTGAGGACCGGCGACTCCTGGTAAACCCCTCAAGCCCTGCAACAATAAACAGATATTAGAGAAACACATTTTTATAGACACAAACATATTCAATATGAATCCTTCGACAATATTTACCACAGGTCCGGATTCCCCATTGTTTCCTGGAGGCCCCTACAAAACAAAAAACATTGCACATTTCCAAATGTGTAAATAAACCATTTTGAATGTTATCAGCCCATTAAATAGGTCGTTATCAGTTGTTATCACCATGCTTCAGACGCGGAAAACTGCACCTACTCACACACTCACAACAACTACAGCAGGTTGTTGAGGTTGTGATTTGAAACAAAACCACTTGGTAAGGAAAAGATAATTAGGGTTAAAATAAATATGTTTTTTACCTGTCATAATTTCTACGGTCACTAGAGGTCGCCACCTAACGTTTCTTTATCCTCCCTGCTGTGATCCAGCTCACCAATAGATGATAACAGCCTACTGAGCTAGTTATCCAGTAGGGCCATGCCTCTTCAAATCTGAGCTCCCGATGATAGCTGGCAATTTAACGGACTGATAATAACTGCGAGGTGAAATAATGAAATGAAGATAACACTGATGCTCGTACCGATTGTCCCACTTTGCCTTCTCCTGCAGAACCCCTGTCCCCCGGTGACCCTGCTTCTCCTCGTGACCCGGACTGGCCCTGGGAGAAGAAAAAACAAAACAAAGTTTACTTCACAGCATCCGCAGATAATGTCAGTTCAGCTGTTTGGCTAAGAATCTCTGAAAGAAATGTCACATTCAGCGATGCCTGCTGATCCCAGAAATGCCACCTCTGGTCTTAATCTGTGATGAAAACATTTTGTTTACAATCTGACATTTTGGAACTCAGAAGAGAAAACGGTATCGGTGATGAGGGTGAGCGATTTGACACCATAAATCCAGTAAATGCCCGCTGTCCGTCCTGTTCCCCCCCGACATCCAGTTCTTCACGGCAAAGAGCCGCTCATAATCAAAGCAGCGGTCACAGTGCAGTGGACATAGAAATTGCTTTTTCTGCTCTCAACAAAAATGAATTGTTTTTTCTTATCCATGCCAGAAAATAAAAGTTTTTCACATCAACAAAAAGAGCACCTGTGCATGATTAAATAAAACCTCTGGAAACCCACACAGTTCACACACACACACACACACACACACACACACACACACACACACACACACACACACACACACACACGTCTTGCAAACTTCTGAAATGACATTACCTTTAGCCCTGGGGGTCCTTGAATTCCCTGTGGTCCAGGCTCCCCCTGTAATATCGCAAATTGACATCAATCACATGTCTTGCCACTCAAACACTGGAACAACACCTCTTTTGGATAAATAATTCAGAGCTAAAAGTGTGTATGAGTTGTTCTTTGACGCGGCGAGGCCTGAGGGCTGCACCTGGCAGCTGTAAAAAAAACAGAACTGCTGTGAGCACAATGTGCTGCGCTCCTGTGTTGCTTTAATGCCACACTGTATGTCTTTACAATGTTCTTCCTGTTCGCTGCTGCCTCGTCAGCAGGACGGCCACATGTCGGGGGTGAAACATTATGAAGAAACATGTCGAGCTGCAGTGCAAAAATGTGCCCAATGTGCTGGTTTTCCTCCCATGCAGCTGCTCATAGTGTGTTTGTGGTTGAACATGTATTATATGCAGGGAGACGTTTACAAGCTGAACACGTGTGGAATACAAGAGACACATTAATGAGGTTTCTATTACTGCTGGAAGGGAACTGATGAACATGCATTTCTGTTTTCAAAATGTCCTGGGAGGTATAATTACACACACAGCACTACTTTACTTTTGAGACAATTTATGGAGATACAAATGTTTGTAAAGATATTAAATACATCACGAAATGTGTACAAAATAATCTGGAATATTTGCATTTAATGGAATTTTAGTGTATTTGTGAGATACAGCCACTTTATTAGCAGACTATATTTAGTCTTCGGACTCATCCTTAAATATAATGAAATACAGACCAGTAGTCCCATGAGCCCAAAGACTAAATATAAAACAATAAGGAAAACTCAATTCCAGACAACCGTTTGGACAAATTTAGAAAATTTCTCCAGATTAGTTTCTTACATTTTGCCCCTCTTTCCCCTTCCCTGGTGGTCCTGGGGGTCCAGACAAACCGGGATCTCCGGCTGGGCCTGTGGGACCTGCTTGTCCTGCTTTACCTGATTCACCCTAAAATAAATAATCACAAGAAAGAAAGAACTTCATTGTCTACAGGCTACAGCAGGTACATCAGTAGGAACCTTAGTTTCTCTTTCTATTCGCTCCTACTACGTGTAATACTTCACGTTATGATTCATCTTAACTTAAGGGAGCGAACACTAATGACACGGTGGGAACAGAATCAAATCCCGCTGTCGTAACGTGAAGGAGAAAGAGCACAAAGAGAAAGAACAAAGAGAAGCAGAGAGAAACAGTGGAAAGTGTTCTGAATTGCTGAATTGTGAAACTCGACAGCTGCGTGTCGCTGCAGGATTGAAATAAATTGAAAAACTTCTCTGAAACAATACTGCAGGACACACAAGGTCACTCGCTTGCTTCTCTGCAGATTTATTTTCGTTCTGCCTTTTCAAACCCGTTCTGAACATAGTCTGAAAACTGTAAAAATTAAATATATATATATATATATATATATATATATACACATAGCTTTTAAAGACAGATGACTGACCTTGTCTCCTCTTTGTCCAGCGGGACCGGGAGGCCCGATGATCCCCGGGATGCCCTGGAAGACACAAACAACTTGTAGATCCAAACTGAAGAGATGTGTGATGATCCTGTTCATATTATACTATATATATATATATATAAACATGAAACTTCCTCAGTTGATTACCGACATTAAGACCGCTATTTTTCGTATTAACAGTTTTCTGAACTGTTACGTTTAAATGTGCAAATGATGCATTACCTTATTAAATATGTGCTCATTTGCAAACATTTCCAGAACAGAAATCTGAAGCCATTTGGTTCAATATTCTTGTTTCATTTTGTTGACATATTAGAGTCAAAGGTTTTTCCAGAAGGGATTTTTGTTATCTGTTTGTGTCACTTCATAAATCAGAAAATACTGTCAACAGACATAATAAATCGGCTTGTTTTAGGAATGAAAAGTTCTATAACTCAGGCTGTGAGTGACATGTGGACAAAGCCCTCTGCACAAAGCTTCAGAATATAGAGAGGAATGAAAGTGGAAAGTTTGGTGTATGTAAGTGCTACTGAAGTGGAGATTTCTGCTGAAGAGTGTGAGAAAAAGCTCCTTTAAAGATATGTATTGTAACATTCATACATGTTGTACACACTACAGGTGAACAGGGTCATACATGTTGTACACACTACAGGTGAACAGAGTCATACATGTTGTACACACTACAGGTGAACAGGGTCAAACATGTTGTACACACTACAGGTGAACAGGGTCATACATGTTGTACACACTACAGGTGAACAGGGTCATACATGTTGTACACACTACAGGTGAACAGAGTCATACATGTTGTACACACTACAGGTGAACAGAGTCATACATGTTGTACACACTACAGGTGAACAGAGTCATACATGTTGTACACACTACAGGTGAACAAGGTCAAACATGTAACTAACAGATATCATGAAGCTTCCCCACTTCATGACTCACATCAACACAAGTTTATATTACAAGTGTTTAATATGTACATGAGGCGTTATGTAATGTAGCTGTGGAGAGTTTAGCAGAAATCCACACACGCACATGGACAACGTTCTCATTGATCAGAAAGAAGACATGTTATAGAAGCTAAATAGTCCAAACTCTCAAAAGTGACCAGTGACTTTAGCGTCTGAAAAGGTTAGAAAAGACTCACCACATTTCCTGGTAATCCACGAGGACCTTGAGGACCAACTATACCAGGTGGACCCTTGAAGACACACATAATATTAACGTTGGTACAGTACAGTGTGAAACGGTGTATTACTCTATATCACACAACTTACAGGGTCTCCAACACGTCCAGTCTCTCCCGTTAGTCCTGTTTCACCTTTTGGACCCTGGAATAAAAATGGCAAATTAGACGTATTCCACTTAAACTCACCGTACAGAACTCTGACCGACGGGATCACCAGCATTTTACCGCTAATCCAGCCGGTCCCTTGAAGCCTTGTTCACCAGGGAGCCCTCTTTGGCCCTGCAGCAGAAGGCACACGAAAGAACACACAAGTTTAATAACGATGGTAAGTTTCATTTTCACATCTAGAGCAGAAATCCTCACGTGCCAAAGAAAACTCACTTTCTCTCAACACGACTAAACAGCTCACCGTTTGCCATTACAGGAGTTTATCAGTGTGCGATACAAAAAGCATTTCATGATGTGCGGCTCTTAAATTTTATTTAACAGTGCAATGGCCTAAAGTGCCCACTTAACATTTTATGACATTATGTATAAATCTGTAAATAAGTCAAAGTTAAAACAGGAACCGCCAAATATGCGTTTTTCTTCATGACCACTTAAAATATATAAATGTATAAGAATAATATTAAGATGCAGGAACTGTTTCCTTCCGTGCACTAAATGTAGTGGACATGCTCAGTGCAGTTTGTTAGAAACGTGTTCTAGTTTAATCTAGTTTACACTCTCAGTTGTAGACAATGACAAACGTTCATGCACGAAGATATATTACAATATTCTGTGACTAAATTATGAACTAAACACCTTCACAGGGTGCTTGGAAAAGATAATGGAAATAGATTAAAGCGTGTGTGTGTGTGTGTGTGTGTGTGTGTGTGTGTGTGTGTTAATTATTGCACATAATGCATTTGTGCATTTGTATACTGCTTCCTGGGCTACTTCAACCTACATATACTAATATATATATATATATATATATATATATATATATATATATGCATGGTGTTCTGGTCCACCCAACATACTGTGCATCTATAAGCTGGTCCTGGTGCATTACCGTCTCCTACAGTTTGATTTACTAAGGGAGGCCCCTGAGCTCACACACTTCTTCACACTGGATCTCTACTGACATCTAGTGGACTCTGCTGAGTATCAGCAGAAGTAGTTCAGTTCCGTAAAAAGGGAAAGACGACGAAACGAAGAGTAGAAACTCACCATCTCTCCGGGTTTTCCTTGATCCCCCTTCTCTCCCGTGTCTCCAGGCTCTCCCTGCAAGCAAGAACACACACTCTAACCAGGAATCCAACAAACATCTAAACACTTCTTCAGTCACTGGACGTTTGAATGAGAAGGAAGAAGACAAGATGAGGAACACAATAAGAAGAAGAAGTCGACTCACAGGTTCTCCAGGCTCAGGGATGACGTTTGCCACCTGAAGAAAAAGAGAACAGTAGATAAAAACATGGCTGCTGAGTCAGAAGGAACATTACAGCCTTTAACAGTTTGAGTTATGGAGACACAATCATGTTAGTCAACACTTCTTCCAACACCTAAAATGTATTTATATTGTTTGTGAGGATTTATATATTGAGAGTTTTCTATGTCTTTATTTCTTGTTTTTTTCCACTTATTTGTTCAAAATAAAATAAAAAACATTCATATCAGGGTTATGTCTTTATAGTGTGTTAACATGAGCACGAGAAACAGCAGAAATGATACTTACATTTCCTGGAATGCCAGGTAGTCCCCGACCTCCCACTTCCCCCTGAGGCGAGAGACAATATATTCACACTGTCTGCATACTAATGACCTTATTACAGCGAACACCGCAGGGTGCCCATTAGAGACAGAGGAGCTGTGACTGCTGGACTGAAACACACCTCAGAATACATTTGTTTCTGAATGTACTTGACATTTATGTTTATCTTGTACAGAAAACCCCTCAGTTTGTATTTACCTTGTCGCCTTTATCACCTTTTGGCCCAAGTGGTCCATCCTGTCCTCTCTCTCCCTGTGAAGGAGACCAAATATAAAAAAGGAATTTCCCCTCTGAATCAAATTGAATACATTTCTACAGATCACGGATGCTATTTGCATTTTAATGCAGGGAAATGCCGAAGTCAAGAGCAGCGTGTCTCAGAGGGACATCTGGGGACCAGCAGCACTTGACGGTGTCCAAAGGTTAACAGTTCATTTGAATAATGTTTATGTTACCACAAATGTTTTGGTGTTATAAGAACGACCTTCAGGATGTCTCCAATACACATTTGCAGATGTTACACAACTCAATACTAAACTAGAAACGTGCACTCGGCGTGTTTCTCCCTCTGCGCTGCCAAACAGGGAAGAATCTCAAATGTCCCTCCAGGCTTCCTTACAGTCAAGAAAGCAGCACAGATTACAAAGAGAGAGAAGTATGCATCTGTTATGGTGCCTAACTTTAGTGGATCATAACGTATCAGGTATAGAATTCAGTGGCGGGCCGTGCATTTCCCACCTAGGCCTTCAGTGATGTCCTACACAGTCCTACCTGAATTATTCCACCTCTTAATACCATCATTATGATGCCATGTCTCTAGAAACTACATTTAGACAGAAACGCAGTATAACCGGGCGTTGCATCACCTTAATATAGTCAAGTACAACAGAGTTATATTAATATTTCCGAAGCATTTATAATCAATAAATCCGCATTTCCCTATTTTTGTTCACCCTTTCGTTGTGGAGCTCCGTTTCCCTGCGCACTTGTTCGTTGAGCTGTAGATCCACTCGGGTGTCCCAAAGGTTTTCAAAAGCACCGTTGCTTGTAAGTGCCCAGCCGTGCTTTGGTGTCTCGTTGCTGCCTTGGTTAGACAACTCAAGTTTCCAAACCCTGTGTGGCTCCAAACACCAAATCGATCAGTTGTAAATAGCAGGCTTTCCCAGCAGTACAATGTGCAGTGCCTCTTGGAGGCTGTGAGCCAGGGGTACCGCTCGTAGTTAGTGATTTAAAAGTGGCGGATAAACCCTGTGATAGGCTCGCTAGCGTCGGGGTTGGCGTCAATGTCTATCTTTTCTTGAAAAGTTCGTCTTGAAAATGGCGTTGTAATGATATTTGCGACCACATCGATCTCTTGTCCTCCTTCAGCCATTGTGGGTTGTAAAAAAACAGCTTGTAGAAATCTACACAAATTAGCTCGTTCAACTTCAGTTTGCTAGCTCTGCACAGCTCTGCCTCTCAATAGTGCGTATCCAATCAAAAGAAGTAAACGTGCTGACGTTATCGTACGCCTGAAATCTGATTGGTTAACGCCACAGTTTTGTTCCGTTCACTTTAAGCTACAGGCGCCCGCACTGTTGATTCTGAAGGCCTCAGGGCAGATTTATTGGACCCTGGCAACACATCATGGCTGAAATATGATTGGATAAAAGCTCTAACATAAAGGCCAGACCTCCACATCTCGATCTGAGGCTGGAAGCAGCGCAACCAAGAGGAAAGCTATGAAATAAAGAGAATAGACTATGGGGGATAATGTAATACATATTTGTGGAAAAAATATTTCAAAATTAAATTTATATTCTGATGATGTTTAGGCCAGCAGACAAGGCCTTTGCTGGCCCTGACGGCCCACCACTGATATAATTAATCTGCAGATGACAACTAGAGCAGAACATGTTCCCTGCAACATACGAGGGGAGGCTTGTTTTTAGCCGAGACAATTGCCAGTAAAGCCTTTTGCTTACTAAAGCAGTTGTTTATCATTTGCAATCAATCAATCAATAAATTACGTTTTTCGAAAATTATGAATCGCCGCTTCCAGGAGAGATCGTTGAGCTTAAATGTGCACAAGAAATATCAGGCTGATGGGACCAATAGTGTGTGAGATTAGCTGCGAACAGACGGACACACACACACACACACACACACACACACACACACACACACACACACACACAGGAACACACACACCGTCTCAATAAACAACAACATGGGACGATCTCTACAGCTGTGAGTGAACTCCGGATGTTACACCTACCGCACCACCTCTGTCTCCTCTTGTTCCAGCTTCACCTAGTGGACCAGGGGAACCAGATTGTCCCTGAAAGACAGAAACACATGCGTGTGAAAGGACGAACTATGATTCACTATCTTACAAAATATACCAAACCAAAAGAAAGTCGGCAGCTGTGAACTCACTCTCTCCCCTTGAGGTCCTCTTGGTCCGGGAGGTCCATCGTCTCCCTGGAGAGAAGACGCGCGCAGACATTAACAAATCGTATTTGCATATGGAAAACACACATGTTATCTCATAAGCTGCATATGTTTTCAGTGTTTCCTGGTGTACAGTGAAGTCGCAGTACCTTAGATCCAGCCTTGCCGGAAAAACCATCTGCTCCGCGCTCTCCCCTTGGCCCCTGCACAGACAAAAGTCATACTTTCAAAAACCTGCGTCAGACAGAAACATCAGGTAATCCCATCACATGAACTGTCAATTAAATGTCCAAAAAACAATGTTTTGCTTTAACTGTTTGTTGTTTTCTTTGATAATCTGAATGAATTATTGTCTTAAATGCTTCAGATGTCTGGAAGCAGACTCTGTTGCTAACTTCACATTGAGATTCCCAGAAAAACTGTAGTAAGTTCCACATTATTGTTTATACACACTATGCAGATGTTTCCATATTTGCAAACTTACGACTTGTATCTAAGAGACTTAGAAGTTATAAACCTCACAGTCAATAGCCTGAGCAGCGCTCACAGTGATAAACTTAAAGCTGTATTAACCTTGT
The DNA here is from genome assembly GCF_900634415.1 of Cottoperca gobio. NCBI lineage: Eukaryota > Metazoa > Chordata > Actinopteri > Perciformes > Bovichtidae > Cottoperca > Cottoperca gobio. Next base: position 19,983,141 of record NC_041365.1, read on the forward strand.
GGGCAGAACTTGACATATTCATAAAGTTGACATGGCTAACTTGTTAGCAAACAGTTTCCTATTTACGCATCTAGCAGACACAAAGCAACAATAGCATCAAATGTAGTCGTGTTTCTGTCCAGCTGAGGAAATGAAGTCCAATATTCAGTGTCCTTCTAGCTTTGTTTTTGTATTCACTGCACTTTTGGAGCATATAGTTCTGATCTTTTCACTGTAAATGATTACCTGCTGCAGATGGAGCAGTGAGAATGAACCAAAAGTTGCAAAACAACCAAAACAATGAGCTAAAAGACTCCATAAAGCTGAGTAGAACTGCAGATTTATGCTAGAATTCTGTGTGGATTCGTCACTATAAGAAACTCCTTTCACATTAGACATCGTCATTTGTACCATTGTTCATGTACATTTTTGGTTTGGTGGAGATTTTTAAGCATTACAGGAAGTTTGAGCACGGAAGGCAAAAAGAAAAGAAAAGAAAGGTCGTTCTAAAGGTCATACTGACCATGGCACCATCGTTTCCAGGAAGACCGTCCAGTCCGTCTTTACCAGGAAGACCCTTTTGAAGATCAGTGACGAAAGGTCGACATTTAGAGACGGGAACAGAGAAACAACAGCGGTTTGAACACCTTTGACTGAAAGTAGCAATAACATCAAATGGTTTTATGTGAGAATAAAAAGGCCAACTCACAGACTTTCCAGACTCTCCAGGTTTGCCTGAAAATCCAATTTCACCAGGTAGACCCTTCATAAAGAAAGAGCAGCGTATTCATTCATTTGTTGCCAAAACAAAGGATCATATTTAGGAATGATTGCATCCTGATCGGCTCACTTACAGGAGGTCCGGTGTGCCCTTGGTTTCCTGGTGGCGCAGTTGGACCCTGAGGACCCTGCAAAATAAAAATAATACCAGTGAATCATGATCCCATAAAGATCTCATATAATGTTGGTTTTTGAAGGGATCTATATGCACTGCTAAGAGACATTGTGCATTAGTACCAGTGAGCAGCCACTAGAGGGAGGTATTACAGAACTGTTTACAGTTCTTTCAACCATGAGCACCACTTATAAGTGTATTTCTATTTTGCTCCAGGGAGCAGTTTGGAACATTAATTGAAATAACCTGTTGCTTTGAATCCAGCCTGTTTATTTCCCCACTATCAGAACACACAGTGAACACACCACGTTGTGGGTCACATTAAATATTGAGCAATTAAAACACCAAATGAATGTGCAAGAACAAGCAGTGACATAAACATTTTTAAACAAGTGTATTATTAATATGCATGTACATGTTGCTTGTCATAAAACTGAATTTGTACTTACAGGGGGTCCAGGAAGGCCGTCCACTCCAGGCAAACCACTTTCACCTTTCTTTCCCTGAAAGACAACATTTCAATTAAATTAAAAACTAAGGTAAAAGACATCAATGGACAGGATCAGCTGTTTCCATTAGCCTCAGCCTTAGCCTTACCCTCAGCCTTAGCCTTACCCTCAGCCTTAGCCTTAGCCTTAGCCTTACCCTCAGCCTTAGCCTTACCCTCAGCCTTAGCCTTACCCTCAGCCTTAGCCTTAGCCTTACCCTCAGCCTTAGTCTTACCCTCAGTCTTAGCCTTAGCCTTATCCTTAGCCTTAGTCTTACCCTCAGCCTTAGCCTAACCCTCAGCCTTAGCCTTACCCTCAGCCTTACCCTCAGTCTTAGCCTTAGCCTTAGCCTTACCCTCAGCCTTAGCCTTACCCTCAGCCTTACCCTTAGCCTTAGGAAAACAAATGCTAATAGACGGAACACAACCAAATACAGGAAGGCTCTGCAAATAGCAACACAACGGAAACTGCTGACACACAATTGATGTTGGGGGCGTTTGGCGTATGTATCCATCAGTGGTGTAGAAAAATAAGCTAACATTGAGTTAGTGGCTACTTTGTTTTAACATTGTGATGGCAAGATTCAGATATCTGCTGTTAACCTAGCTTTAGCCTTTTGCTAATTATTAGCCGGCCTTTTCCAAGTGGTGAGCATCACTTCTTCAGTGAACCTTGGAAACAGTTGTGCTCCTGGCAGAGGGTTTCTGTTTTTGGTTGTTTCCTCTATTTGCAGCGGTTTTTTTTAAATGCTGAGCATGTGTTATCAAATTGGTGAAAATGTGTTTTCTTCATGTGCAATGCATTGAGCACTAAGGACCTACGTAGGTTTAGCTACCTTCAAATCACGTATTTAAAAGTATTGCTTTGTATTATGTTGATTTCAATACAGATATTAATAGTACATCTACTATTAGATGCAGACAGATGCAGCAAAATATAGCACTTACTGTAATTCCTATGAAAGATGGACTGTAAATAGTCAAAAATAAAGTACATTTTTGGGAACAAACTAGTTTAAAAGGGACAACTGAGCTAAAAGAACATTGTCTGTGGATATTCTCTTTTCACTTGCATCCCTGTCACATTCCCGTGGGACTGTCCACAGGAGAATCCTGGCACTTGCTCTTTAAGTATGTTTCTTCATGTGTTTGTAGGTGCTGTCATATCAGGCTGGAGGTGCAGAGACCGACCTCGGCAGCGGTGACACACACGACTGATGACAGTTTTGCAGCTGTGGAGGTGAGAGCGGCTCAATCTATACCGACTCAACCATACAGCCCACTCTATCAGCACAGGCAGCAGTGGAGACCACCCTATTATCACAGCTCTCAGCCTCCCCACACACACACACACACACACACACACACACACACACACACACACACACACACACACACACACACACACACACACACTCACACTCCCTGTGCATCTTCAGCTGAGCTATAACAACCCCAAACCTGGAAAAAATAAATCAATCTATTTGTTTTTTAGGATTCACATACAAAGCATCTCATGGGACTGTCAAACTACTCAGCAGGACCTCCAATAATAATTTTACTCACTAATCACTTTACTCATATAAATAAACTATAAAGCTATAAAGGACAAAGTGAATTTTGGTGGTAGAAAAGTCTTTAATTCAGGTCCGGAGGGGGTTCGCTTCGCCTCTGCTGCCCAGCTGAGCAGCTGCACATGTTGATTCCAACATATTGCTAATGAGAAGTTAATTGCTCCCAGTACAGACGGGAGGTCACTATCTTTGTAATGTTTTTTGGAAGAACAAGTCATGTAGAACCACTACTGTTTACTTGTTTTAATTACACACCAGTGCGCTGGGACCAGTGTGGAGTGAGACGGATGGAAAGTAATATGAGAGACAAGGGACACTTTCTGTAGTTAATTCTACAATTACTGATAACAGCTACAGCATCAGCTTTCATTAGCATGAGAAATAGATCTCACTTTTCTTCATTGTAAATAATCCCATTGGAATATGATAAGTACAGTTATGGGATCACATACTCTTCCAATTACAGCGGATTACTGTTTTGTTTTACAAGAGCTTCTCTGAAGGCAACATAATCAAATTTTAGTCAAAACTCAGTGGACGAAGCAGAAAGCTGAGATATTTAACAAGACACGATGCATGAAGATATTACTTTCTCTCATTAGCACAACATTATGCCAGTGAGAAGAAAACAAGCGCAACCAGGTACGAAGTCAGGAGCTCACAAAGATTATCATTGTATCATTAACATTGTTTTCACATGTCATAAACACAGAAGAGAAAACAATTTAGATCAAACTTGAAATGAAAATGAATCACCAGAATGTCTTTTCTCACTGGCCTCTCAGGGCTTCCGTACTAATTACTTTATGAGGTTTGGTTTCTTGTGATTTACAAAAGTAGTCATTGTGTTGCAAGAACTGGTTTCTAGTTTCTCGTGATTACAAACCGTCTCCTTTAAATGACATGTATATACTAAACTGTACATGTTTTGTTCAGAAACATAACTGCTCCAGGAGACCGCTCATCCTGAGTCCTGGCTGTGGTTAAGTTTGAGCAACAAACCTTTTGTTTAAGGTTTGTGGAAGATCAGGGATTCAATTACATATAAATAAAATAAGCATGTTGCGTCTTAAGCTTCAAGTCATTTAACTTTTGTGTTGCTTTCCAGATATTCATTAATAATGTTTCCTTATCCATGATGATAACAGACACAAACTGTTAACAACTTGTCAATATAATATGGGATATTATTTGTATGCAGACTGAGACACACGGCCTCAGAGGCTGAATTCATTCTTGCCGTGCAAAGTTATAAGTTCATGGTTCAAGTTAATGCTTCCGTCAAAGTACAGATATGCCCTATTAGCCTAAATGATCGATGCCAGGTGCATAAACAAAAGAAAAGAATCCAAATTCAGGCAGAGATACTACTGCAGTACATGGAAGCCAGAAACCACAGAAAGATAGAAAGAACTGAGATTCTTACCCGCTGCCCGAACTCTCCAGGTTCCCCCGGTAGACCCTGCAGACCCGGAGGACCCTGAGGAATAAAATGTTCAGTTCATACTGAGCAGCTCAGCACGACGTCTGAACAGATGGTTTTTCCACAACAACAAAAGGCAAATTTCACTTAAAGGGACTAAACAGCAGGAAGGAGGAAGTAATACATCATGAGCCTTACATGAGACCCCTGGGGGCCCTCGGCTCCTGGAGGCCCAGGAGGTCCAGCATCTCCCTAAAACAGATAAAACACATGAGTTACAAGTTAAACTTTATTTATGAAGCACAATGTGCTGCACGACGCGTGAGCTAAGACTGACACTGCAGCAAGATAAAAGATGGGGCCATAAATGAACATAAATAATACATGTAGGATAGGAATAAGTATTAAAATAATTAAGATCAGCAACTGAGCAGTAGGAATTAAAAAGACGGGAATTAAACCATTAAAATAGTAAGAATAAAAAAATGAATAAAAAAAAGAAAGGTCGAAGACTCTTCTGGTAAAAGTTATAATGTTTTTAATAAGACAGATTAAAGAAAACTGTTTCAGAATGTTTCAGTATTACACGTATCATTACATACATAATATATTTATATTGCAATTTGAGATTACAGTTCACACCGTGGATAACAAATCCTGAAAGACATATTTTAATATGTTTATTTGTACAGTCCATAGTGGTGTGTTTGTGTTGATCCCTGCATTTCTCAACATGGCATTAACACTATTAATTATCTGCTACTCAATTATTTTCCCAATATACAGTTAATTATACTTTATGATTTTTAACTCTATAGTCTTTCAATCTTTGCTTTCCTGTGAATGAACATGATACGATATTGAACATCACTCACCTTATCACCACGTAATCCTTCTTTTTGAAACTGAAATTAAAAGAAAATAATAATTTTTAAAGAAGTCAAATAATTGACAGATTCATTGTGCTACCTTCGACTAATTATTGTAAGAAATGAGGCCACAGGAAACAAGTGGCAACCTTATCAAACACAAAATGGTATCTTTAGTGTGACAAAAAACATTTATTGCTTCATGTAGAAAAGATGGTTTCTTCTTCTGTCAAAGGATTTACGGAGGCACTGAGACTCACGTGAGAAAAACTATTCCTGTGATTCATTTTCTAAATCTGATTTAAGTTATTTTCTCTCTTTTAAGACTTAAAAACATGTGAAATAAAGTTTTTATTTTTATATTTCAGATCAAGTGTTTGCTGATGTAATACCCATTCTGGCCACAAGAGGCCAAAGTTCACCTCTACCCTGTGTTCTAACTAGGACTTAAAGTATTCATGTTCCAGGTGAGTTTTAATTTCTGCATGCACTCTAAACAAGGTACTACTTTACAGTAACTGTTACAGAACTTTCAATATTGTGCAACAAACAATATATTTAATATATTTTTCACTTGTTTTCAAAGATGAAATAAATAAGATTATACTGTTCTGCAAAACCTTTTTTCTCTTGATCTTAAATCACACAGAAGAGAAAACTATTTATATTAGGCGTCCGTAGTATTTCACTTGCAACTCACGATTCATGTTAAATTATTCTGCTTGTTATTTTTGGATGAATTGTTTCAAATAAAATATTAGAAAATAGCAAAGCAAAAGTACAAAACCATATGTAACAGATACAGGCATCATATTGTAGTGTTTTTTGTATGTTTTGCTAAAAATAAATGATGAAATGATGAATAAATTATCAAAAACCTGCCTGTCAATCAACTAAACGTGTTCACAGTTTAATAACAGGGTCAGCAGGTCAATCTTGTCCATCGTGACCCGGTTAGTGAGAATCATAAAAAACTGTTCATAGATTAAATGCACGATATGAACTTTAATTAAAACGTTTGTTTGTCTTGTTTTTCGTTGTTGCTTTTGTCCATCACTCACATTATTTACTTCATTTCTAAACAGGCCTGTCATTTTTCATCCTTTTCTGGTACTCACCACATCCCCAGGTAATCCGGGAAGCCCTCTCTCCCCCTGTGACGGAGATACAACAGAGATTCATTAGAATCAAGAGACTTTCAGGCTAAAGCACCTCGGGCATTATGGTAATGATACGGCAACGACCATAATTTATGAGATGACACGTTATTGTAGGCCTAAAGGAAAGTGAAACTTGTGGGTAAAGTGCGCTGGGAATTTATTTTGCATATGTGTGTTTGCGTGCATCCCCGTGCGTGCATATGGGTGTGGTGTGAGCATGTGTGCGCCGCTGGAATAATCATCAAGTCGGTAATTACAGACAGACGGATGAACTCTGCATTTTGTTTTCTCAGACAAACGAGTGAGCTGACTTTGATGGTGCACAGAGGAGACTGAAGAATGTCTGGAGAGGGAAACCGACGATACCTCAGCAAAGCTTAATAAAATTACGCTTAAGGAAACATCTGATATACCTGCCAATCAAGTGGACAAGGTTGCATGCAGCACAGGGAGGGACAAACCTTGACGCCTTTAATTCCACTGGCCCCGGAGGTACCGGCCAGTCCTCTCACACCCTGATACGTTTGAGACAAAAAGCTTCATTAATACACAAGTGACTCACAATATCGCCACATTAATATGTGAGGTCTGTTTGTAACTGCAGGTCTTAAAACTGAGGATCACGACTTACGTCTTTCCCAGGAAAACCAGATTTGCCAGGGAATCCATCCAAACCTGCCTCGCCCTAACATCGAAACAAGTGCAGAAGAAAACATTATAAAGTGTCTATAATCACAAGTCAACTCAGGAAGCAGCTTATGTTATGTTTGCTTGCAATAAAAAGAAATTGCATAACCAGCACATGTGCAGAAATAGCTGCCATGTCTGCACAGATATAGACAAGAAACTAAAATGTCAGCAACGACGTCTCAGTCAAATGTGTCTTCAGAGGGTCAACACGACACTAACAGTATTATTATACTTTACATTATCCATCAATTATTACATCAGCTTTCACCTGAAAGGTATTACTTTATTATTCTTACATTATTGGCCTTTATCACATTTCCAATCAGGTTAAGTGATTTTACATTTTCGTGCTAAGTTATTCCAATGGATCTGTGAGACCTTCTGGCCAGCAGATCACTTAAAAGATCAGGATTCGTCTCCGGAGCTCCGTTTATTTCCAAACCAAATTTCATGGCGATCCATCCGGTTGAGATATTTCTACTTAGGAACAAAGTGGTGGTGCCGCATGTTCCCATCCAGCCACACTGCTAAGCACGGCTGACAGAGAGCAGATTTTAAGCAGCGCTGTGTAACCCAAAAACACATTCTTGAGTTTTCAGTCAGCAGACATTGCCCTGACTTCAACCCCAGGTGCCTCGTCGTAACCGTTCATCCCCTTAATCGCTTTACTGGGGAAAGTACTTTTCCAGTTTTTCCAGGATATTGCTTAGTGACGGGTCCTGCTGGATGACAGACAGCTCTGAACCTGGCCTCAGCATGTTTGAATTGAGTTGCAATACGGCGAGGAACCTGCTGCACATCCTCACGCCATATGGCAAAGTAATCAGTGTCCTGACTGTTTACTGCTTCATACACACTCCATGTCCAAGTCCTTTGAATTCAAACTCAAGTGGATGTCTCAGCGTGATGCACAAGTAGTTGATACATTGTTTTTTTGTACTTCTATCTGCTACTTATAGTATCATGATCACAGAAACATCTTGACGAGTTTAAAGTCCAACATGTTGGCGAAAGAAGGAAGGTGCGAGCAGCTCCGAGGACAACTTCAGACATCAACACGGCTCCACTAAGCCCTGAATGAGCCGCGATTTAGCCATAAACGCCCCCAAAGGATCCCAGACAGGAAGTGTGGAGAGTGAATCAAGGAAGCCACATCTGCTTGCATGATTACGCCCCCCAAGTTCTCAGTTCCTGTGAGAAGAATGGCCTCTCTCAGAAGTTAACCCTGTCCTCAGAACTCAGTATGAGCTGTACTCTGCACAGGTCCAATCAAACATACAGTACACGGTTCAAGTCCCGGGACAATGCTGGGAAAACATGAACAGGGAAGGTGAGTGTGTAACTCTCTGTTGCCCTTCAGCAACTCAGGATTCGGAATCAAGTGCTCTTGAGCAAGACGCTAAAGCCTAACATGTGATGTCTTATGTGAAAGAACTGGTGCAGCATAACTTACCCTGACTCCCGGAGCTCCTTTTTCACCTCTTATACCCGATTCCCCCTACAACAAAACACACAAATATTATTATTTATGATCAGATCTTAACTGATCACCTGGTAAAAGTGGTTCAGATTCTACTCACAATGACACCTTCTGGTCCTGGTGAGCCAGCAGTTCCTTCATCACCTTGAATTCCCTATGAAATATGAATTAAACAACATTTTACTAGTGGGAATTGGGACTTTTGTGCTACTCAGCGATATACTGTAGACTAAGTGGAGGAGAGCTGAGTCAGAAGTGAATCAATGTGAGAAATATAAGAAACCTGAAACCCGGAAAAAAAAAGAAACAGTTGACAGCAGTTGTCAGTGCTTTGAACTTTGACCTCTGACCTCACTTTCATTCTTTTCTCAAGCCAAAGAAATGTGTTTTCTGATATTCATCTTTATTTTCATCGCTGCTCTTCTTTATGTAAAGTAATATAATAAGCCAGTTTGAAGTAAACACAGTATTATTGAAAACTTCTGCTTCCTTTTTAATCCCAATCAAGTTTATTCCAATGACTATATATGTGAATAACGATCCGTATGTTGTCAGCTTGATTCTGAAAGCTTAGTTTTATGACATTAAAAAGAAAAGATGCTGCTGCTGTGTAATGTGCACTAATGTGCTGTAATGAATAACGGATTAAATAATCCTTCGTCGAGAAAGACAATTTGAAATGTCACAGACAAAAAGCACAGGTGTAAATATTAAAATGAGTGATGTCTCACTGGGACACTTGAATAGAACTGAGCCATCGTTAATATTATTTATAGCACCTGTGCTGCTGTCAAATGGTCCTAAGCTGTAATTAATATGGAGTTCAGCTGTCTTCCACTTTCAGTCTGTAAGCCTGCTGGCAAAAAGCTTTGTTATCTCTGCTTCACCTAAAATATGAATTATAAAAATGATACAACACAAAGCAACGTTAGCACGTATGTGGCCGAAGATGCGCCCTGATGTGAGGACGGTTTCAGTTTAATACTAAAAGAGCGTGCGGACATATGGACATAAATGCACTGAGACTGGGGGAGTTTTAACGCTTTTATTTGTGACTCCTTGGCTACATTGTTTATATTGCATTTTTATTTTCAAATGATATTTAACATTTGAACAGCAGGTTCAGTCTTATAAAATTAAATATTAAATGTTTTCTTTTTCAAATCGTTAGAAAATTCCTTTTTAATTTCTGCACTGTGACTTAAATATAATCGTTAATCTTGCATTTTAATTTTCAAGTTTTAATTAACGTTTGAATATTGTCCACTGTACACGGGGCGGGGGGGGGGGGGGGGGTAATACATTTGAATATCTTCATAGAGCTCCCTTAATAAAAATGCAAATTGGATTATTGCATTTTTATTTAATTTCTACTTAAATACCACAATTAATAACAAATAAATATAATTCTATTGTGGAATTCCTCTATGGGCTTCCACAGTATGCAACTGTCAAAAGCAACTGTATAAACTTACACACAAACACACACATATATATATATATATATATATATATATATATATATATATAGTGTGTGTGTGTTTCTTTATTTATTCTGTGTCTACGCCAATTTTCGCATCTTGAAGTCGTGTGTCGACGCTCTGCCATGAGAGGATTCTCTGTGTTGTATCTAAAGGGGGCGATCACTCGCTCGAGCCTGTCACAGTCCATTGGCCAACCCCCCCACCCCCTCTCCTCCACCAGCTGCTGCTTCATCCAAAAGGAAAGTCAACCAAACTGCCCCTTTTTTCACAGGAAATCGATAACAGGCTGAGGGGTAATTGTCCAGAAAAAGCGTATGTACGCCCACTTAACAGCACATCAACATTACGATGAACCCGATGCATGAGCACTTGGAAGACGACACTCACGCACCTTTGGGCCAGCTGGACCCGACAGCCCTGAGTCCCCGGCCCGTCCTGCTGCACCCTGTTGGCAGAAACACACAGGGATGAAAACACACATATGTGTACGTGTTGCAAACCTTTAGTGAACTATCAAAGCGTGTTCTTCTTACTTTGTCTCCTTTGTCTCCAGATAAGCCATCAATACCTGGCACCCCACCGAGTCCCTGTGGAGCAGAAACACATGATTAATACCACGATGTGAACGTAAGATTCAACGTATTAAAGAAATCCGCCACGTCCTGGTTCAGTGTCACACCTTCTCTCCTTTTTGTCCAGGAGCACCTGTCAACCCTATCCTGCCTGAATCCCCCTGTGGACAGAAGGCAAGTATTTACTTTGACGGGTGTGTACTGCACAAGCATGCAAGATGTCCGGTAGTACAGGCGGCGATGGCGTGCTGTCAGAATATCAACCTGGTAGCGTCACAGAACACGGTTTAGTACAGGCCTACTCAATGACTTTTTCAGAAGCGCCAGATTTGAAAAAAAGGGGCCGGACATTTACAATGTCTGACCTGTAAAGCTCTAAAGAATTATAATGTGAAAACAATGCAACTATTTAATATTAGAAGTATGTTGTAAACACAATGTTGCATTTAACATTTTTTAAAGTTTGATTGACAGCTTAAGCAGTCTGGGTTAAAACGTTTTAACAAAACATTAGCAAATTAGCATAATGATGAAATGATTATCTTCTAATGATCAAACAACCTATAAACTTATGTTAGCAGGTTGCGATTGAATTAATACATTCATTTTAAATAAATATAAAAAACTCCTATTGGAGGAAATTAATAAAACAAATTATTTATGCTTTTTTATTTGTGTTTATAAATGATCAAAGAGTCGGTTTAACGTCTTTAAAAGGATTCAGCCAATTGAATAAGCCTGGTTTAGTACATGAGGGTTGGAGGAATTAATGTAGAACAAATGTTAGAGATGAATTAATGGACTCAAACAGTAAATACAGACATTTGGACAAAAGACAGAAGTTAATATCACACAGAACACAAAGAGTTAAACAAGTCAAGGTTCACAAAAACACAGAAACCTTTGAGTAAATGTTTGGAATATGTTAACCAAGACCAAGACCCGCTCTGGTCTGGTCGCACATCCAACCCAAGACTCAAGGAACAATGGCTTCCCATTGTCTTCACACTGTCTGTACACTGAAGTCAAACGCTTTGCCAAGGAATCTCTTGGATTTCAAAAGCCGGCCTGAGTGAAAAGTAACGCTTGTCAAATGACACAGTACTGAAAGGTCTTGGCCACCACAAGACTTCCCTCTGCTTCATAAACCACTTTACAAGTCACAGAAGGTAGCCCTTTAATTATCTTTAGCAGCTTATATCGCTTTAATGCTCGTCATTTCTTTCATTGCAGAGATTAGGAGAAAGGCCTCCGCTCTGCTGAGCCCTTTAACGAAGACGAAGACATTATCTATAACACGGGGAACTGCCTGTTTGGCTAAAGATGCAATTAGACGCACTCAAAGCCGGATGAATTCACTTTCACTCCATGTGACTGGATGACCGACGGAGCCGGTTTGAACCGCAGCTTGGGGTCGGCTTACGTCATGTTTCTTCATCAGCTTCGGGGGAAGTTTACGACAACAAATTGCAGCTTTCTCCGGGAGAAAGTGAAGACAGATGCTCATGCAGAAAGTGAGAAATAGAAAAGCAACAGGGGATGCTCTGCATTAAAGTTTGATTTAATGCAGTTTCATCAAACCAGCAAAGTTTCCAGCAGCAAGAACTAGAAGATGAAAACTTCTCATGTGTAGAGTTCTGCTGTCTGTCTGACTATCACAACCAAAGACGATAACACGAGTGAGAAGACCGCGTCTCGTCTTCTTCTTCTTTATTTTAAGTGTCTTTCTCTGGACAGCTTGAATGATGCATGTTGAGGATTTTGTCTCAAGGAACAAATTATACTGCGAGACTCCCAGCTGGCACTGCCAGGCAGCACCGAGGCGGTGATCTGAGCAGGCTGGGTGGGCGTCTGCGTGGGCCTGCCCTCTCTGCTACACATCCTCTGTGGTCGCCTGTCCTGTAATTCTGACAATAACAGCTGTTTGAGCATTTTCCTAGCCACTCCCTGACAGAAAAGAGGCCAAATAATAAAAAAGAAATACAACAAAAATACCGCAAAAAGGAAAAACACTAAATGAAAAATAGGAAAGACAGAAAAGTAAAGTGAAAATGTTGTGTCAAAGATTTACATGCATATAGAATATGCACCGAGACAAATGTGGGTTAGCGTGATGCTCATGCAGCATCAGGAAGAGCAGGTGTACTTACCCTCTCACCTCTGTCACCTCTGACAGATATAACTTTGCCCTGCAAATAATTAATCGATAAGGATCAATTATTATCGAGGCAGGAAGAAAAGCAGATGAGATAATAGCTGGGAGGCGTGCAATCTGAAATAAGTCTACAGAAACCAGCAGCTCTGCACATGATGTGTCACTAAATCAACTAGCGATTAAAACCATTAAAACCATTAAAACCAAAACAAAACAGTGTTCATACAGTTTCTCCTTTTTCTCCTCTGGTTCCAGGCGTTCCGGTGGCGCCCTTAAGGCCAGAGTCGCCCTGAAAACGTATGTTCACACAATAAAAAAAAAGTAGAACAAACTGGAATATGTTGAAACTTTAGTCTTTCGTCAAACACAAACTAGTAAAGCCAACTGTAGATGACCTTTCCACCCCTAGGACCTGCAACACCGGCTGCACCGATCTCTCCCTGTGAGAAATGAAAATAGAAACGTCTTTGGAAATGATTCCCACTCGTCTGGGAAAATAAGAGAGCGGCGGCGAGTCAGGGGGCTTTACCTTATCTCCTGCAGGGCAGGAGCAGTTCACTGCAGGGCCTCGCTGCTGCTCCACAGCAGTCGGGGTTGGAGTGGGGATCTCCACGGGGGGGGCTTCTGTAGCAACTTTCTTCGGGCACTAAAATGATAAGATTTATGATTTATTTATTAAAAGTAATAGTTAAATCAATGAATGGTGAGTTGTATCGGATGAGCATTAAATCACTGTGGCTGGACACAAAATGGTTTTCAGGCAACATCACTCAACTTGTAGGCATTTTGGAATTCATCGGTGTAGCTGCAGCTGATTACACTCGCTTTCATACGACAGCTTGTTAGAGCCATTGTAGGTAAAAAAGAAAGAAAACTACAAGTTCTTTGACAAAAAAACAAAACACTATTTGTTGCTTCAAAGTTAGAGAATTTCTGATTTCTTTCTTTCCAATATTTGACTTTATAATCCAGTTTTTCTGGTGAATTTGTGAGTTTTTTTGTACATTTTATGACTTAAATCTTGAAGATTTTGAGGTTTATTTCTCTGAAATTTATGAATTTATTCTTCGAAATTCACATTCTTCTCTCAGAGTGTTACCCCCCCCTCCACTGGCTCAGTATTAGTATTCAGTCCAATTACAAAATGAGCCTGGTGGTGTTAGCTACTGCAGGTAACAAAACCAAAAACAGCTAAAAACATGATTTAAATGAAAGTCAACACTTAGGATGAAGACAAAGCAGCTTATCGCGTTAAACCTGCAATCAGAAACAAATGGTGCCTCCAATACTCACAGGTCCGTTGGGTATATCACAACAGGTTTCCAGCTCCGCATGCTTGGAATCACAGTAAATCATCATCCTCTGGAGGTCGAACTGCGCGGACACAGACAGTCGAGAGTTTTGGTGAATTTCAAATCTATAACTACATCTTGTAACCCTCCATTTCACTGTCAATCTACCACACGAGACTCACATCAATTGGCACACTGTCATACAGCCTCTTCCCGATCACTGTCTTGCCTTGGATATCGATGTCCTCCCTGTCCCCGATGGGCAGAGTCTGGATGTGTTTGCAATCCAGGTACAGAGACACAGACTTGGCCTCCACGCTGAGGGCGATCTTGTGCCAGTTGCGGTCAAACAGGTTGTCAACTTCAGGGTTCTTGAACACAGCTCTGACCGCATCTTTTGTCAGGCCGACGGCATTGTACTCCACCCCCTTGTTGTCTCCGTCCAGGCGGATGGACACCTGACAGGATGGAGGGTAACATGAAGTATTTAAGTACTGCACTCAAGCACTGTTTTGAGGTACTTGTACTTTACTTGAGTATCTATTTTCTATAGCTAAAGATTTATGATCCCCAGGTGGAAATTCACAAGATACTCAGGATTATATATAAAGTCATTAAAAAAAAGCCCCACGTTTACCAGCTGCAATATTAAAGAAAGGTACACATTAATTAATCAATGAGTACAATCCAGTTATACATCTGCAAAATCGTAAGTAAATATGATATCCGATCCAGTTCCATTTTCTTTGACCAGTATCGGACTGATAGCAAGTATCGGATCAGCAACTCCTTCATTACATAATACTTTTGCACTTTTACCTTAAAACCTTCGAATGCAGGACTTTTACTTGTAAGTATTGTTGCTCCTTTTACTTAAAAAGATCTTGACAAAAGACAAGTTCAGTGCGTGAGTTGAGTCTATCCTCAGTTGACCTTGCAATCGGTCAAATCCAGACACATGCGGTAATAATCACATTTACTACTATTTACATTCAGCTGACTCACCTGTGGGATTCCATATTTGTCAAAAACCTGCCAGAGGTACCAATCTTCACGTCTGGAGCTTTTTCTGAATTTGAATGTCGTCACGAAGGCGTATTCATCTGGCAACCCTTGAGGAAACACATCCCTGCAGGACAAAACATTGTTATTGCAAAAATAATCTGTACTTTATTGGACTTTTAAGATAAACAGAGTTGCAGTGACCTGTTACAGTTTAGACTTTAAAGTACAATCTCAGAACCACCTAGTAACCACTACTGTCTATATGAACTGTGTCTTCCCTCCTCTGCAGAGCGACGCTGCATTGTTTTGATTATGAACAAAACATTTGTGCATAGTATTGTGTTTTATCATCTATAAGTGCTGGTGATGACTTCTGAGGTGAATTAATAAATGCAAAAAACACATTACTTGGTAATAGCTTCCCATTTTGTTGTGTTATTTTATATCCACTACTGTTGCTACTAAATGTGAAGATGGCATCCTGCAGGAGCACCTCCACCCTCTTTGGTTTGGGCAGTAATGACTTAATTATCTCAACTCTCCTTATTGAGTTCTGTGTGAGCACACGGCCCTGCAGGTCGATTGTGGGGGCGTTCAGCTGCTAATTATGATGAATTATAATTCATTATTATGACAATATAACAATTATGTGTTTTAAGAACGCATCATGAATCTAGACTTTTCTCAAGAAACACATTTAAAAAAGAAATGTATGTATGTATGAGTCCAGATTTTCACTTACTCTGTTTGCTGCACAATGGGCATGGTGCCAAGACGAACGTAAGAACTTTGGCCTTCCTCATTTGTGATTCCCAGAATATTTTTCACGTTGAAGAACTGCATCAGGTCGAACCCTGCAGCAACACAGGGAAGTAGTTACTCTCACACACACATACACACGCACACAGGGCTCGTATGTGTTGAGGTTGAGTTATGACTTTGACAGAGTTCTCGGGGTGTACCGAGGTTTAATTGGGTCAGCCCCACCACACCCTGCAGCCACTGTGTTTGTGGCTTTTTAGGAGAGAGATTAAGATCACTGAATAACTGGAAAATAGAACCATTTGTTGGTCATTCAACATGTGTTTGATTTGCTGCCAGAGGAAAAAACTAGTTGCCATCGCCGTTAAGGTCCACGTGTGACTCTGAGAGTGTGTGTGCACGTGTGTGTGAGTTGCCCTGCAGTGTGCGATTTGAAGTGGTGTAACCACAGGTCATATTTAGGTGGTTTAGAAAGGACACTCCCTTGTACAACAAACAAGTGCTGTAGCTATGGCAATGCCCGTTTGTCCAGCAGATCTCTCTGAAAGCTGGTGGTTGTGTTGTGTGCATTGAGCTCTTCTGAAAGCAGACGGTGCCATTAGTGAGCCATCAGGATGAGTGCAGCGTCAACATATTCCTGCACGGCCTCAGTAATGCAGCAACATCTATGAGATGTAAGGTTTCCGGTGGGGAATATTCCCACCAGCGCACCAATCTTCCAAAGAGGAAACCGGAACATTAAGGTGGTAATGTGAGAGTCTGGCAAAAGCTTAGTGGAGGTCATTAGAAATAGCATGTGAACAGGTGGTCAGACACAGAGGCTGCCCCTGTGCCATTAGCAACAGAGTAAAAAATAACAGTGAAAAAAGAGCCATCAGAACAGACATGACAGCCCAGCTACGTTCTGTCTGCCAGTGAAGTGAACATTCACCGCAGGGGGAGAGTTCATCTGTTCTGGTTTGAACATGAATAAAGACTTTTTTTCAGGGGACATTTCTCTACTGGTCAGTAGATGTTGCTGTCTCTGTTTTGGCTTAAAGCAGGAGTGGGGAACCTCCAGCCTCCGGGCCGTATACGGCCCGCGAGACCATTTGATCCGGCCCTCGAGGTAATTCGTAAAACACACGCAAAATAAATCCACTAGCAAAAAAAACTAGACGCCAATATTTTAAACGGCCGACTGACTGTTTTTCCTGGCCAAGGTCAGGGTCCCTGAACACAACACGAGCGGAACGTGCCATCATGTCAAAAAACTTCAATTTTAATAGAGACGGTCGTTGACATCAGTGAACGCAGCATGGCCAGTGTAAAACAGAGAAAGCTGGATGCGGAATGTCGCACTTTCCAGGAGAAATGGACGAACGATTATTTCTTTGTGGAAGTAAATTGCCAGTGTGTCTAGTTTGTGCGCACGTACTTGTGGTGATGAAAAATAATCTTGAGCGTCATTACTGCACGAAACATGCCGAACTGCACGAGCTAAAGGGCCAAGTGCGTTTGGATAAAGTTAACGCTCTTTGGCGGAGTTTGGCCCAACAAGCAGCTCTCTGCAGAGCGGAACATACAAACATGGAGAGATAGAGAGGTAGACCCCCACACCAAGAACAGACTGTTGCACCACTGCCATTACTCACTTTTTTATCATTTGTGCCATGTGCACATTTTTCTATTTTCTATCAACCACTTGGTACTTATATTATTTTTTATTCTATTTAATTATTGTGTACTGCCTTTTTACTTTATATGTTCTTTTGCTGTGACGAGATAAATGTCCCCGTTGTGGGACTAATAAAGGATTTCTGATAAAACATAAAGATACATGGCTTACAAAATGATCAGGTACATAAATGACTCACGCCGTGTTACCTTCAGTTCCGCATGCCTCCACGTTGAACAAGGAAATAAAAAACGGGGGAAAGTTGTGTAATGGTGGCCGCGTTTAAAGGTTCAATGTGTAATTCTGAGCCACCTGCTACAAAGAAATAGGGCGCAGTATTTCAACTCTAAACTGAGTCCGGCCGACTAGATGATGTTCTTGTCTATGTTAACAGCAGCATACATGTAGCTTTTATATCTGCATGCTTTCTTTAATTGCTTATACTATAATCTTAATCAGGAGAAGTAATATATCTGATATCAGACCTATTGTTCTAGGTACCTATGTAGTCTTTAGGTTTTCCAATGTTTAAAACCAAAGGACACACTCATACTTCCGAAAACATCTCAAGCTGAACACATGCAGCTAATTGAAGAAACTATTGAAACCCGCTGATAGAAGCCTGGTGTAAAAACACTTGTCTTACTTCTGAATCAATCTAGTGTTTCGACAATGACCTGTGATAATAATTTAACAAGTGAAAAGGCAACTTCTGCATCGGTGATGCGATACTCAGGGATGTGTTGCTGCTTATCAGCGTCGCTGAAGGGTTTGCCTCGAGGAAGCCATGCAGCTGTGAGTCTTGATGGCCTCGATTCTCTTTGTCACCGCGCTTGCATCGTGCACATTTGCTCACCGCGCCATTTCTGTGGCTGTTTGGGGGCCTTCTCAGCACTGAGCTGTAATTTGGACTGGCAGTGGATAGTGTATAATCAACCCGAAAAGTTATTTTGGACGGCCAAAAAGGACCAATGGGGTGATCTGCGGGAAAAGCCAGATGAGTTCACTGACTGGGAAAAAAGGCAAAATGCATACACACAGCATTCTTTTGATCAGAGCAGATGGTAACAGCTGTGCAGTCGATAGCGAGCGCAGAGCCACAAAGATGCTCTGCAGCCTCTTGTGTGTGCGATCGGTACCCTGAGGGGTTAGACGAGACAGCCCATGATAAATACAAGTCTGACTCAAACCGCAGGTCTCTTGCTGTCAAATCATAATCAGTGGCAGAATAGTCTTGTCATTTCTCATGGAGTAATAAGCTCTCTTTGCACCAGCGTACAGTACAGAACATTTGTTGGGCAATTAAAATTATATACAGGAGCTACTGGTGTAGTGATGATTAATACTGTACAGTACTTCTCTGCATGTAGAAAACAATCTCTATGTGCTTACCCGCAAACTGAGGGAAATAACAATGTTCGTCTTCAAACTCGGCCTCAGTTACAGACTTACTGCATTTTGGGAAAACCCCGGACATCTTTGTCATGTCAGGGAGCTTCAGGCCTCAGTCCGCCGTTTGATAACAGCCGTCTGAGGCCCAATGCAGGTTTGGGCTCTCAGATCTGTCTGTGCTATACTGCAGGTACAGAATATCACTAATCCTCCTCATACCGTCTCTCACTGCCAACATCCAAAGGAAAATGGAAACTATTTCTTTCTGAGGGACCTAATGTGTCTACTTCATGTTCTCCTGGTGGTCCTCGGACCATACTGTGGGAACCGTTACGAAACAGAAATCTGTTTCCAAAGTTACACCATGACAGTAACCAAGGATTTGAAATGATTATAGTAGCTCGTAGAGAGCACCATGTGTGGTGGTAACTTATACATCAGTATATTTATAGTGTGTTCCACAATAACCCAGTTTTGGCTTAGAAGAAAAAACGTTCTCATATAATTTTCCAGTGGAACAGGACTTGGATTGGAAAGACAAACAACACACAGCCCAAAAGGATTTCTGCCTTACAGCACATCTGACAAAGTGCTGCATATGCGTTGGAAAACATCCGTGGGTTTCAGTGATTTATCTCAAGTTTGTTCTAATTCCTGTGCAGTTTAGATGAAAAGCCATAAAAAGCATAATTAACACTTGCTCTATGGTGATTATCTGATATGTCTCGACAGTGGGAAGTCAGCTGTGATCAGAATCACAAACTAATACTCTGCATGCCAAGTCCCCAGTGATTGTATGCTCTTTAACACTGTGACCAAAAAGTCCCTTTTAGTTGTAGATATCAAACTTAAAGCATTCTCTACCCAACAGCAACACTAACTAAAGCTGAACTAAAGCAACTAATGCCTCATTTCATCTGCATGTTCAGCTCAAATCCATTTGACACGACTCACCTTTGGTACCAGGTGCATTTCTAGACTTATACACTTTCCACTGCAACAGTACCATGTCAGTGTAGGCGTGACATTTGCCATGACATCATCTTGACTCAATATATTTCGGGTTTGTACAGGATGTCCTGCTTCGCGCTATTGACAAGTCTCTGAACAATCAGTGGTCTGCAAATGTTTTAACACCACCTTCTAGTATCTTATTATAAACACAGACTACTATTTGGGAGGAATTTGAATTGTATACTGGTTCAAATATCAGTAATGTTCTATGAAAACCCATATCAGTTGATTATAAGGTGTCACTGTGCCGGCCAAATTTGTTAAGAATCAAAGTTTCTAAAAGCTTGCACTGCTCTGACATCTCTTTCCATGAATTTCAACATAGCAGGAGTGCAAACAGTCATGCCAGTGCATCTGTTTTTTCTCTCAGCATGATGGATGTGGGTGGGAGAGGCAGACAGGAACTCAGATTCCCCAAAAGACACTCTTAAAACAACATCCGACCTTTCTGGTTAAACGCTATTCAAGAGCTCTGAGAAAACTTTAACACAGCAGCTTAGAATATATTGAATAAAGTTATCAAACGCTGGAGGACTAGTAATGCGCTTCACTTAGAAGACGACTAGTTCGACTAAATATCAGCTGCATTTAAAGGAACATGTTCTGTTTGCAAGTTTTCCCTCCTACAAGGAATAGTTTGACATTTTGAGGAATGCGATCATGACTGTACAGTAAATATGAAGCTACCAACAACAGCCTGTTAGCTTAGCTTAGCATAAACACTAAAAGCAGGGGGAAACGGCTTGTTTGTTTTTATAACACTTCAACTTTTTCGTGTTCACCGGATATTTACGCATTAGCTACCAAGCTTTTCTTTTTTGAAAAAGCGAAAAGGCCTATTTACAAAAATGGGACTTTGGGACACCATATGGAAATGGATGGAAGTCAATGGTTGCTCTAGACCGTAAACAAAATATATCTAAA
Organism: Cottoperca gobio; assembly: GCF_900634415.1. Taxonomy (NCBI): domain Eukaryota; kingdom Metazoa; phylum Chordata; class Actinopteri; order Perciformes; family Bovichtidae; genus Cottoperca; species Cottoperca gobio. The sequence continues at coordinate 20,003,955 of NC_041365.1, forward strand.
ACACAGCAGCTTGGTTTGCAAAATTGTGAGCTGAGATGTAAAGAGTAAAAAGTATATCGAGACAGAAAATTAATGTGGCAGAAAAGTAGCAATTTCCAAGTCATGAAGAAAATCTATTTGGTTTCCGATCAGATGGAAATAGAGGAACTTGTGAGTAAAACGTTTTTTCTTCCCGTAACAAAGCTGAATTTGGGAGTGTACTTGTCAACCTTTGTGGTTGACCTTTGTGGTTGACAAGTATTGCCAGCGCTGCATGTCACCGTTAGAAAAGCAACAGTTTGCACATACCTGGAACCTCTTCAAGACCATAACTGGTGCTGTTGGGCTTGAACCGATCAGGTTGAACCTTCATGTTTGGACACAGGACATCTGAGGAGAGAGCACAATAGTTCAGTTAGACACATCAGGAGGATCTTCAGGGAGCACATGGTAGGCAAAGAGGACTGTTAACACACTTTTATTGGTAACCTTGTGTCCTCCTGTTGGCAATCATGTTTTATGACATGAAGCAGTCATTCTGAAACTTTATGAGGGGTCAGATGAGAAGATTGTGACTTATTGGATTGTTGTAGGAAATGGTGATGTCATTGAAACACATCCTCTGGACTGATATGTGATCTGAGGAGCAATGGCGTAGACAGACTGCCTTCCATTCTCTCCTGTCGGATGTGTGGGGAGTGTAGTGTGTGGATCTTCAAGAGCAGGAGGCACCTCCACAAGCCCAAGGAGCAGTAACAGTTTCATATTTCCACACACACATATTTCAGTGATGGTGATGACACATGAGAAAGGCAACACCATCAGCAGGAGGGGTATTTTCTATTTGTGTCAAGAGGCCAGCCTCACTGCTAAATAGTACAGATTCTGTTTAGTTTAGTAGATGTCAACATTAGAATTGAGATCGACATTTTTAAAGGGGCAATTCAAACTAAATTGCTAAAATCAACAAACATATTTTGTCACTTGGAGGTGGCGAGTCGAGGTTGCTTAGACGTGTTAGCAGTATGGCAATGGCAATTTGTCACTTTGGCCTAGACTATAATATCTCAACAACTATTGGAGGTGTTGCCATGAAACTGCTAGTATGGCTGCTAGCATGGCTGTAGACCCGTATTAATGCATTAATGTGATGTTGTAATGTTGTGTGCACAATAAACCAAGAGGCAACCACTGGGTCTGAAAAGTGAAGCCAATGTGAAAGAGCCTTAAACTTGCATTCGTTGTAATGGCCTGCAGGGGGTGACTCCACAGGAGTCGGCTTTTAATTTGTTCTGGTAAGTACATTATAAACTTACCAGCCTCTTTCGTTAGCTAAAATTAGCATCCTAATTAACATTAATGTGAATTACAGATGCGTCTTGCTGACTAACCAAGATGGCAACGTACAAAACCCAAAGCAAACCAAAAGGTGACGTCATGTTAACTACGTCCACTTCTTATATAAAGTCTATGCAATAAACTAAAATCCTATTACATCCATTGCATTTGGTTGGTGCAAGAAACCTGGGTAAATAAAACCCAAACTGTTTGCATGTCTTGAAACCACAAGAGGATGACGCATGCCTCTACCACTGCATTATGTAAGACTTTTATGTGAGAATACATTCCACTTTAATCTAAATTAAATAGCAGGGCTGCAACAAAGAATAATGACCCATCCCCAGTATCTAATTACACAAATGAAATCTTAGATCTATCAAGACAAATTTCATCAGTGTTTGTACATAACTCTGATCTGCTCCCCTGCATTCATTTTACAACTGACAAGGTGAATTTGAATAGAGCCTTCTCACCCGTCCCACATGGAAAGATACATTTTCACATTGTTGATTAAGTACGACAGCAAATCAGGATCCTGTCATCGGCATGTAATCAATCTGTTCAGAGGAACTTCTCATTAAACACAATATCAGCCCAACAATTTGTCTGCGTCCTGACTGTCAGCCCTAAATATCATCTGTGGCTGAAAATATCACAGTGAGACGCTCCGACTTCCCTAATAGATCAAGTATCCGTGACACATCTACTATCAAGCCCTGCAATTTTCCTAAATCACAGCTATAAAAACCATCATGTCGGAGTGGCTTTTAACCTTTGTGGTGTTCATTATGAGCACAGCGTTGTTGACCATGCCTAATAGGAAAATCCAAGCAGCTAATTTAACTGTCAGCACTTGCATACTTGTTAGTGATTCTACAAGTGGTGTTATCTGCATTTGACAGCTAATTCCAGCAGTATAGTTTGTCCTTGTTTGTGTCTGTCTTAAGTTTGCTAAGCAGTGATTCTTTTGTTTTTACTGTTGTCTGAAAATCTTTTTTAAAGTGATAATTGAAGATCCAAAAAAAAAGAGATAGTTTATGGTTTAAAAAGACAGCAAGTCTACCAAAGATTACCATTCCGTGAATGAATGAAAGTGCGTCATTCTCTTTTTAAAGACGCTGTTGTCACACAGCCCTGGCACTTAGCATGCTAGATAGCTGAGCTACTCCCTGCACTCGTGGCCCTAGAGCTATAATTTAGGGATCCGGCTGTGAGTTAAAATGGAAGCAATGTCAAACCTGCCTTTGGAAACGAGTGTTTCAGACAGGTTCGTAGTATCAGAATAAACTTGAGCATTACACACATAACAACCCTCTTTTTTTTGCAGCCAGGGTCTAATAAATCTTTAATTCTTACTATTACCAGCGTTGACAGTCATCATTATGGCTGCTGAATTTTTTTAACACAGTGCAGGTGTTAGACAAGAGCTTGGATGATAGTTCTCCGTCCCTGGGGTCATATACATTCAAGTGTGTGATCCTATGAGTTGGTCTACTTATATTGGTAATCTGTATTATGGGCGAAGTTTAAAATAAAATAAAACGGTGGAATTATTTAATCAAACTAGCATTTAAATGGTTACATTTCTAAAAATAAAGATGCTGATTCAAAATCTAACTCAGTGGAAGTGGAAAATAATATTATTATTTAGTATTTTATAGCAGGTTTAGAAAGGGACATTGTTGTCCTCTAAAGTAACAAATGGGAGGTTATTGTTTGGGTTTTTTTGTCTGATACTGCGAAATAAAAATTAAGTTTCTTGTCACTGAAAAATCCCCAGAGCATTTAGCTTATAGAAAATGATTGCATTATTGTGTTTTGTTTTGTTTGTTTGTGGCCTTATTCAAACATCAATCCTGAAAATGAATGAATATGTGGTAGTGATGATTAAAACTACAGATTTAATAATTAAAAATATAAATAATTAATATATACATTTAGTATTTGACATGGACATTCTCGTCCTCTTAGGACATCAGAGCAACTTTTTAAAAAGGGTTACACAAGCGAGGCCACACATGCTCTAATGAATCAGTGCAGAACGTAATAAGTAGCGTCCATTTTTAAACCTTAAAGATTAAAAGGTGAAATCGTTCAGTATGGACACTGGAGCGGCTGCACTGGACCCAATTGAAACATTAGAGCTATAATTTTCTGGGAGAAAATAACTTGCACCGCTCGGTGAGCCAGTGGTGCTGACCACTGATATACTTAGAGACTGCGTCGTGGTGACTTTAGAGATTAGAGAAAGAAAACACTGGAACTTTCTGTCTGTGTAAATTTAGCCTTTGGTTAGTTCTACAGAGTCCTGAACGTGCGTGCACAGCATGTTTTACAACATTATTAATTGACGGATTGAAAATCGATGGAGTCAAGGTGAAAAGTCAGTGGCTTTAAAATGAATCTCTGTGCTGCAAGATGATATACCTTTAAAATAAAATTAAGGTGCTTTAGAGTCTGACTCACCACTTCCTTCAGAGGAATGTCTACTTTTACCTTGTCAAACTTGACAATTCTAACTTAATGTGAGAGTTGAGAGTTTGTCTTTGCTCATCCGTGCGCTAAACCATGTAATTTTTGTATTTACTGTTGGCGGCTAAGACTTATGGCATCTTTTTCTTTCCTGTCTGGCTAATTTTAGGCAAGAATTTAAGTGTTGGAGTGCAAAGCATTCATCTTCTCGCACGCAGATACTTCTCCACTTCTCTTCAGCTCCCAGACAACATGAAGCTGCATTTTTAAGCCTATTTTGTTAATTAATTTGACTATGTAAGCTACTTTCTAAACCTGTGTGCCTGTGTTGAAAGATTTTCCCAGCACACTGGTAGGAAAAAACCATTGAGGTTTGCCTAAGACAGGCTTTCCAGTGCTAAACACCTCTGCAGCAAAGCAGCAGTCAAAAAGGGAGCTACACCACAGAAATGTCTTGGTTAGAAAACTGTCATCTACAAGCCAGTTGTTGCAACACGCCCCTCACACGCTTCATATTCAGTAAGCCATGATAGCACTGTATGCATGTGCCGCAGCACTTTGTGGTTGGGGTGGGGTTTTGTGGTAAGGGTCTTTCCTCCGAATAGACCTTTAAGGTTCAAATAAGAGTCTTGTTTGATTAAGTGCACGTTCAGGGTGAGGCAGGCTCTGTAAAGTGAGGCTTCAAACAGAAGCCATGTGGCATGCATTGTGAGTGATGTGTTGGCACTGAGCCGAGTGACTGACTTACTCTCGCACAGCCTCCTCCTCAGCCTGCCTCTGATCTTGTCGATGGCATTGAAGTCCGTCACATGGAAGACGTGGGCATTCTTTGGCTCGGCCGCAATCTCCTCCAGCTCCACCTTCAGCGCCTCCCCGATGCCTACGGCAAACATCCTGATGCCAGCTTTGGCAGCTGTTTTAGAGGGCTCCAGAACATAATCCTGGCTTCGGCCATCTGTGAGAAGGATGGCCACCCTCTGAATGCCTCTGGCAATGGGCCTGGCTCCGTTCCGCTCTGTGAAGATGTTGGTGGTGGTGTAGCTGATCGCATCCCCGGTCATTGTATTTCCCCCCAGGTAGCGTATGTTACGGGCGGCCTGCTTCACATCTTCCAGGGTCTTGTGTCTACTCAGGGTGAACTCAGTTGTGGGTCTGTCACTGTAGCGAACCACGGCTACTCTTGTCTTTTCTGGTGACACATCGAAAGACTCGACAATGTTTGCCACCCATTGCCTGATCTTCTCAAAATTCTCTTTTCCAACACTGGATGAGGTATCCAGAATAAACGCCAAGTCATAGTGGACATTCTTACATCCTGCCAAGTAAATAAAGGATGATTTAGTCACATACAGTAAATACAAGCTCTGTATCAGAATATTCAATACTATGATGTTTGATTGCCCCCCTCTCCACCCTCCCGCTGCCCAGCTTTCACATAATTAATGTTGTTCCGTTCCCGAGTACACTTGCGTCATCATCTACGAGACAGTTGTTGCTGTTGTCGCTACAGAACCACACCCGAGTACACATAGCTCGTACTTGAGACCACCTTTTCAAGCGGACTTGGGCACGGATAAACAAAACGTGCCCAGGTATGGTAAACAGTGTTCACACTAATCAAACAAACTGGACTTTGGGGTCAAGTGTACTCGGATCCGGGCCCGGGTGCGTGATGTGAAAGCCTCCTTAATGGTCTTACCTGCCCTCTGTGCTTCCACTGTCTCGCCGGAAAGAGACAAGGCCAGGATGACCAAGATCAGGGTGATCCTAAATCCCAGTCGTAATTCCATCTCGGCCTTGGTTTGGGTCTGTTTTGTTTATCTTATTACCACCATCAAGCTCTCCAGTCTGTGGAAAAGGTCAGGGGAAACATCAACAATGCTATTACATGGCCTCTCGCAGACACGACAGTGAGGTTCTTTGTAAATGTACAACAGACCTTTAAGACATTTTAGGATTTCGATTATTTCTCTCCAACAGTGAAACCAAAGTAGATGAGGCAGTTCCTCTAGTGCAGGCATAATGCAGTAAAAACAAAAACAAGCTTCCTACAATGGCTGCTGTCACATCGCTACAGTATGTAAAGGATTGGTGGAAAGCTGATTTCAGATTGCATTTGGCACTTTATATGTATAAAGAAACTGGGGCTCCAACAAGAGAATAATTCTCTATCTCATCCCCCTATTGTGCAGTATTTCTATCGTCCCCTAGTTGAATTTCTTTCTGGTATGGAAGCTGGCAGGAAATGTTATTCATTCTCAGGACATGATAATTAAAGTGTAAGACTGAAATACACATCTCTCTACAGCAGCAAGTGAATACTTCACCAGAGAAAACTGGACTCACTGAAGACTGTTAGAACTCGCAGCCAAACTATTGTTTTTACCATCTCCACCCACAAAACAGTAAAACAACAAAGTCGGAGTGAGCTGATGTTGCACTGCATGATTTCTCCATACTAATGTTTTAAAGTTTGAAATTCACGCAGGTATCTGTAGTATCTGTCATTCGAAGCTGCTGGAGTGAAATTTGTGCAGCTTTTATCCACAAGCCTCCAAAGGGCCGATCAGTCCTCTGATCTGATCTCTGTGTTGGGTTCATTTATGAGGCCATTGTACCTGGGTGGCACTGACAGAAACCTGTAATATAAGCAAAAAACTATTCTTGCTGTTATTGTACACCGGTGGTTGTGATGCCTGCCTTTAGGGCTGATGTGTCACTGACCGTAGCCATAACATGCACTCATCCAGACTGTTAGATATGTGTCATTGCGGGGGATCCCAGGGGGAGGTTGAGGAAAGTCTGAGATATGCACAACCGGGAAAGCAATAATACGAGTCCCTAGTGTTCTAAAAGGTTCTTAACCATCCTTCACCTCCTTTCTGCGCTCTCGGGCGTTTAAATTGTTAATGTCTATGAATAGGGCTATTTGTTTTTGTCTTGGCATCCAAACCTACATGCTGCTGTCAAGAATGTCTTTCAGGAATACTTTGATATTTTGGGAAATATGTTTATTCTCTTTCTTGTCGAGAGTTTGGTGAGAAGATTGATTCTGCTCTCATAACTAAGACAGATAGCATAGCATAGCTTAGCATAAAGACTGGAAACAGCAATCCTGGCTCGGTCCACATTTTAGCCCGTTTGTTTAATACTCACAAAAACTGAAGTGTAAAAATGACATGTTGAGGTTTTACAGTGGTGTTTCGTGTTATTTCTTATCCCAGAGAAGTGACTCCAGACCCCAGGAGCGAAGCTGGACTGTGAAGCGATTTTGGCATAGTGGTTGCATCGGGTATTGCAACCTCCGCGTTCATTACGTAACGCACACTTGCCCAATAAGCTTCTTCTTTTATATACAGTCTTTTTCATCGTATACACTCAAAAATTAATGAACTGCCGTCATTGAATGTGGTATCCAGTTAGCCTTAATACATCCGCGAGTAAGCAAAGTGACTTTAGTGACCATGATAACACCATAAACACATAACCTCCCGTAACACCATAACTTGTTTTTTTGTACACATAAAACACACAAGAAACAAAAGTTAGTAATTGAGTTTAGGTGTGCTTAAGTAGCAGATTTTGATACATTCGAACTGAGCCAGGCTAGCTGTTTCCCCTTGCCTCAAGTCTTTGAGCTAAGCTAAGCTAACCCTCTCCTGGCTGAAGCTGTATGAGAACGGTGTCGATCTTCTTATCCTACGTGTTTGTTTGTTTTTTTTAAAGTTAAGCTAATCCTTTAATGGAGATTCATAAATAATAAGTTATGTGAACTGTACTGTGCTGTGTTGTTATTAAATGATGCATTTCTCGTGTTTCAAAGATAAATACGTTTCCATCTTTGAACCAAAGGTCAGTGGAATTCTGGGGCTTAAAATGAAGCAGGAGCAGTTTGTGGGAGTAATACATGTAATTATAGTGAACTCGTTTGTATGATGATTGAAATAGAAAGAGATTTGAGCAGAAAATGATTCTAGGAAATGGTCCATTTAGAAACAGAAACCTGTTGACTGTGGCTTGGCTTGTATAGGCAGTGAAACTGAGAGCGCATTATTTACTGTGGGTAAAGGAAAAGTGCTTTGGCCCCCAGATACAAGTTTCCTTATCTGATTCTCCATTGGGCTATTTCTGCTGCTTGGTTTAACTGGCACTATTAATGAGCAGAATAGGCACGCTATCTGAATCACTCTAATTGCCCCAATTAGTGTGCATTTAAAATCTGAGGGATTCAGCCCAGAGAGACTTCAATGAAAAAAGAACCTCAGCCGCCCAATGAAAGCTGCTGAACATGATTTGGATTCATGCTCCTAATCCTCTTTACCCAACTCTGCACAAGTCTAACATATTCTAATTTGTCTCTCTTTCATCTCTGATTACATTTAAATGCACAGTGCGTCTCTCCCAGTGCGACATTGAATCAATTCACAGTTTTACAAGCAGATACAGTATCCGAAGTAAATCTAAAAACAAGCTGCTTTGCCTCCGTCAACATTTGAACCTGAGGCCAGGTTCCTTACAAACTGTGGGTCTGTATCATCGGGCCCGTTTCCACTTCCTCTCTCAATGGTAGACCTGGGACTGCAATGTAGATGTCTATAACAGAAGCACCACATTTACCATTCCCAAAATGTGAAAAGCAGAAACAGTTTTTTCCATGTGCAACCCAAGAAGAAGAGGAAAAAAAAGTGTTTGTTCTCTGAGCATCTGAACAACACAAAAAAAGCTCTTGCCAACAATTCAAAACTGTTAAAGAATAAATAAGTATATTAAAACGAGTTGTTACAGCAAGACAGTAGTGAGAGGTGAATGATTTTATGATGCTAATTTCTTTCTTACCTGTCCTGTCACTTGTTAGTCAGTGATCCTGAGGTGCGTCTCTTTCTGCCTCCAGCTATCACACCTTGAATCAGCAGCGGGGCAGCATCATTATCTGGTGATAATAATCCAAAATATCTCCCCTGCACGCGCCAGAAGTCAAAATGAGATTATCATTTAATCCAGGGTGACAATCCAGTGTACAGTGTTGTTAAAAAGTGAGGTGAGGTGAGCAACAGAAACCTTGAGTGGGACAGAGTGGGAGGGGACTGCGCGGGGGGAAAGTGTAGGGTTTCACTGGGGGACCGAGTGGCTTCTACTGTTCTCGACTGGGCTGTGCTCACACATGAAAGAAGGCTGAGAGGCGCAGCCAATTATAGACGCAACTTTCTGGATATTTTTGTCCTTTATTTTCTCTCCTTTATGGCTGCGCCCATCTGAAGTGTTGCCCTCAAAAGAAAAGGCTTCTTGGTAGCTCGCCTCAACTGTCCAGCCTTTGCCACTGTGACAGCCGCAGCGGAGCCGCCCTGGGGCCGGTGGTGGGCCGGGCCGCGTTGGCTTCAAGCAGCCACACACTTATAGAGAAGGGTTGTATTTAAATTGGAGGAATGATTACAGAACACTGGTGCTCGCAGCTTTGTGTTAAATGTCTGTCCTGAGTTACGGTGAAGTCCTGTGATCTATTACTCATGTCATGCTGTTTTGACAAGTTTACAATCATGTCCGACCGCAACATATTTCTTCTTTTCATATTTCCATAATAACATATTAAATATATATCTTTCATTTATTTGTTTTACTTGCTTCAGTAGTTTCTGTTGCTCTTGTTTGTTTTATTTCAACACATTTTTTTCAATTGTAATTTGTTTTCCTGTGCAAAACATTTTGTTGTTTCTTTGTAATATCCCAATTTCCTCAGAGATGATGAAAGTTTTATTATATAATGTTCGCTTTGTAGATCTCATTATTTATTTACAGCAAGCAAACACACTCACAAACCCCACAGTGCAAACAACTCCTGGAGTCACATATCTAACTTAGTCTTAGTGAAGTACTAAGTACAAACTTTAAGTATTTTTACTTTATTTATAGTATATTTCCATTTACTCTACTTTAATAATACATTTTGAAATTGTACTTTTTTATTCCACTACTATTTATTTAACATCATTAATTACTTGTTACTTTGCAGATTTAGATTGTTAATAAAAAAACATAAATCAATGAATAAATTAGGATGTATTACTTATTACTAATATTAAAAATAACTCCACCTTTACCAGCAGAAGCATTTGTGATGCTTACACATTAATGCTTTCATAACTATCCAATAATATAATAGATATGATTATGAAAGGAGACTCCTTAAAGTACTAAAGTAAAGTATGTGTTTTGATGCTAATACTCTTACTTTTGAATGGAGTACTTTTACTTGTAACAGAGTGTTGACATATAAATCTACATGTGTTGTGATTTTACACATTTAGAAGATGTCATTTCTCATTCCAGCGTACACTGACGTCCTCGTCATGTGAAACACAGCAGCTCTCTGTCTGCCAGACATTCTGTGTTTCTCCTCTAAAGTCCTCTGCATCGCAAAGTCTCATTTTGGCAGCTCTCGGTTGAACCTTCCTCTTTAGAGTGCGCCTCCAGCTGTCCCCGCATGCTTCTGCTGCATTGCAAAACACATCCCAGATCTGCCGTGGAGCCGTCGAGGCACCAAAAACGCTCTAAAACAACAGCGTCAATATTTGAATGTCATGGACAACAAACGAGTTAGCCGTTACATCCAGGCCTGTTTGTGGTGCCTTTGAAGCCAAGGAAAGTGAGCGCAGGCTGGGCTATATTTAGGCTCGCTGTGAAGTGGATGGGAAATGGACTGATGATTTGAGGCAGATGCACGGTATGAGCGATGGTGTCAGTCTGAGCAACCGTCTGTCGCCTTATGTGAGAGGGCTAAAGAGGTGACCAGCTTGTGGAGCGAGCGTGAGGCTGCGAACACCGTGTCGTGTCGCAGAACGCCACCTGTCATCTGAGTGACAGCCAGCTTTCAACCTCCCACGTTAGAAAGAGGCTCTTAGAAATATGTTCAAAACAATCATGTGGGTTGAAGCAGAACAGACGATGCTTTAAAAAAAATAATAATAATTAAAGGTAGAGCTTAGGTGTAACCTTTAAGGTAACTGTTTTACCTCACGACTCTAAAAACCACATTGTTGTATAAATATCCCAAGAACAAAGGTCACTGAAGATGCAGCTAATCAAGGCTGATACCATTTAAAGTTTTCTGGGAACGTGTCATGTGACAGGGACGTGACGTATCAGGACAGTCAGACCCGAAGATGTATAGTACCCATCAGAGGATGCTCATTGGCTGCTGGTCATCAAGTGTTAAATAAGTGATGTACCAACTTTATTTCTCGGAGGACTTTTGGTTTCATTATGTCGGCTCGTCTGATGTAACTGTGCCAGTGATGTGCCAGGAGCTCTGCTTTGTGCAGCGGCTGCTAATTGAATCAGCGTAGACTCTGATCTGGGGAATCGCTTTTGGAAATGGGACAATCAATAACTTAGAGCGACCTGGCATACACTTTTATGAAATGTTGCTCATCTATTTATTTATTTTGCTATTTTGGGAACACGAGGGAAAGTGAGCCGGAACATTAATGAACTCGAGATGCGTCTGGCTTTGTTCCAGCGAGCTGCTGTGTTCTCAACACAACCCTGTACGGGCCATTTCATTAAATAAAAACATGGAAGAAAAATTGCAAATAATACATCTCAACAATACAGACTGTGCAGTTTAAATAAAACTCTTGAGAAAAAGTGTCTAAAATCATCTTTATTTGTCATGCGTGTAAAGCAGTTTATAATGGCGTTAGAAAGCTTTTCACAGAAGCCCTGAGAGGAAAGAGAATAAAGAAATCTGATGATCCATTTGCTAAGTCTTATCTAAATTGTTTCCTCTGCGGTGTTTATGACTTTATGAAGAAAAGGTGAAAAATGTTCTGGATGTTTTCAATTAAGTATATATGCCGATGGTTCTCAGCCTGGAGCTGTGAAGAGGGGTCGCAAGAGAACGTAGAAGCAAGGTACGGAAGCCCAGAGAGGCCAAGTGAGAAAAAACAAGTTTCTTCTCTTCATGTGTGAAAACAGGTAAAAAATAGTTTTGCGAGGAGATTACTGTGACATGACAGTAATGTTACACAACACACATTACTTTGTGTTCAGAGTGCTTCCTGTAAAGAACACAGGGTGGTGGTGCATCTGTTGTTCATCACAGAACTTAAACAGATCATTCTGGCAACCTGCTCTTAAATCATACACACAGGAGAGGAAACCGATTTAGATCAGACTTGGAAACATTTTTATTTCTGAGAGCTTCTGATGACATCATTTGGTTCATGCATCCTTCACATCATTGGTTCAGTAGCCTATATATTCATAAGCCTGTTTCTGGTGCATCTCTAAGCATGACATCATTTCACAAAGTCCTGAGCTGCAAAAGTGAAAGATCCAATTTAATTACAGTTGGAGACGTTCCAGATGGACTGCATTGTTGTGCTGTTTTCCTCTTTAATCTCCAGGTAGAAGCACTTGGCTTCACACTGTCCAGCACGTGCTCGCCGCTTCCACCTTTAGCCGACTGTCGACTCGGAGTGCATCTTGCAGATTGCTGACTGGAATCCTCTTGATGGTTTTTCCTGACACGTCCGTGCTCCCCGGAGGCTGCCGCAGGCTCTTTGATGCCTTTTCCAGCAGCATGCAGCCGGATTCTCGGAGCCCTCTCCCCTTGCTGCACTTTGCCTTGAACACCTTGGGCCAGCTTGTCTTTATCTGCAGATAATCCCCCTGTTGACGCGTTTGGATTGCACTGATCCTCTTCTAGGCATTGTGTTCTCCTCAGCCTCAGCCGCCTCCTCCCCACCTCTTGCTGGAGGGTGCTCGGGGTTTGGCGTGCCACCTCTGTCGCGTCACGTGCGGCCGGAGCTTTAGCTCGTGGAGAAAGCAAAGGAGGGGCAGGCTTGCTGCGCTGAGGAGCAGGGGTGCCTCGACACGCCACATCCACCAGGTGCTTGTCTCCACTCTGCTCTGTGCGGATGGAGCGTGTCAGCTGGGGCCTTGAGGAGGTGTTTTGCTGTTGGGCTCTGAGTGGATCAGTGGAAGCAGAAGGGCACACGGCAGCTTTCACCAGTCTCTGTCTCACACAGGATTTCACCTTCCTCACACGAGGCTCATTTACCGCCACATCCAGTTTACAGGAAGCAGGTTTGACTTCCTGTTGGATGAACTTAAGTTTCTGCCTCTGAGCCTCCCTCACCTCCTCCGGCAGCTCCAGCGGGGCGAGCTTCAGAGGGCGTCTGACTGGCTGATTCAAGGCCTCCCTCTCTGAGCCAGGCCTGGGTGACTTGAGCAACAGCAAGTCCAACTGTGCTGTGCCCTCTTGGGTCGGCGTGCAGGCCGTAAGCTGACCCACTGTCTCCTTCCCATGTGTTGCTGACAGATGGAGGCCAGGTATTTTAGAATTGCGGCCATTTTTAGCCGCCAGTCTGACGTTTTGACCATTAAGTTGCAACATGGTATTTTTAACTTGGAGGGTCAACATTTCTTCTCGCTGGGAAGCCCCCTGAACAAAGCAGACATCAGTAACTCAAAACAACTCACACAGTGTTTCTTTCTTTAACACAATAATTAAAGTATAAAAGTACTTCAATGTAACAAATGAAGATGAATCACTTCTAACAAGGCTTATTTATATAAATGTGTTCAGTGGCAGGTACTAAGAAATACCTTTAGCTGCTTTATTTTAAATATATTTTAAATGTTTAAAATATTTTTTATTTATTAACTGCTTCTTAATATTTACAACTGCAGAGTTATTGGCATATTTAAAATAAGTAATCATCGGGTCAAAGGTTTCTTACTTCTTCTGCAGTTATAAATATTATTATGGAATTACTAAATGGTTATCAGCCATCACGTCTTAATGTAAATGCTAATATTTTTGTTTTATTTATTTTGGACCAAATGATTCTCAACATGGGGGTCTGGACCCCGCAAATGGTCAAAAGATGAATCTAGTGGGTCATGAGACAAATCAAGACAGAATGTATTAGTTGTTTTTCCTTCTACTGTGTTTGTATAACTCCTAAAGATTCAAAGTAAAACTTATTTTTTTATTTCTGTCACCCAGTTTCCCGCCCGGGATCCATGCAGTATTCCTGATTAAGATTCTGAAAGAATCTGAGAGGCTCTTCTGTTAAACTGCTCACATCTAAAGACATCATGTCTGACGAAGGTGCGGTAGTGGAACCATTAACTACTAATAATATTTACTACTTAAATATCCTTTATATCAATGTCCTCATCAAACCCAAGAACAATACATATTTATTTGCAATGTTTCCTAATATGCAGTACTGAATATGCTTGAAGCAGTTGATTACAATCTGTCACTCAAACTAACATTAGCTGCGTCCATCACCGCTGACGGAGCATTTTAATCCGCATCATTTGTCGGCGAGGTGCAGAATACTCACAGGTTTGACAAACATCTCCTGCTCCACTTCTTCTTCAATGTCTTGCAGTGCAGGAGAACGATCCTGTTGGTTGTCCCGGGGTTTGTGTGGTGTGTGCCACCTGAGCGAAGAACGTGTCACTGCAGTTGGAAAGGCTTTCAGCTGCTATAATGTAATTAAGCAGATTAGGGTCACAGTGGAGCGCAGTGATCTCTAATCATCTCCAGCTTAGTGGCAGCCAATGTGTACACTCATGACAAGGCCACTTTGTTTTCATCGTCCACGGTGCAACTTTACACTTGACATAAAGGGAATGGCAAGTTGCTGCTCAGATGATAATGAAGAAGAACGTAGCAGGAATTCTTCCTGTCGCCACTAGATGGGGCCAGAGACCTCCTCTGCATATAAGCATCACCTGTGGAGTTTTGAGGCCTCGTCATGGTTCTGTGTGGAACACAGCCAGCCTTCATGGAGCTGCTGGAGATCAGCGCTACAGAGTCGTGTTGAGTCCTTTGGATTCATCTTCCATGAGCCGAGTCTGTACGTGTTCACATGTTAATATAATGTAGATAACACACAGTATGAAGCTATGTCTCCAAATATTTCAATGCAGCTTCCTTTTGCACTTTGAGATATTCTCACAACATATTTATAAATGATAAATATGCATACTATATTATCCAAATATACTGGGGTTTTTTCAATTAAGTATTTATGAGACTGTGGGGCTGTGATGAGGGGGGTCACATGAGAATATACAAGCCAAAAATACAGAAGCCCTGAGAGGCAAGTGAGAAAAAAACAGGTGAAAAAATGGTTTTGACAAAATAATCTATTTGTTTTGTTGTGTTTGTTGTTGTAATACTCATTTCGGCCACACGAGGCTGTAGTGCAGAACTACCCCATGTCCTAAATAGGACTTAAAGTATTCATGTTTTTGTACAGGTACATCTCTATCTTGCTCTAACTGCAAAGATACATGTATTGATATAATTAAAATACATTTCTAGCCAAACGAAAGACCTGACAGTAACATAACGTAACTTACATTTTTAGCCTGACAAAGATTATTCTAGCAAAACTTTTATTTCCACCTAATAACTAAATAAATAAAATGCATTTAAGGAAACTTTTTCAAAGAACAGAAAACTATTTATAACAGACTTAGTAAATGGATCACCAGATTTTTTTTCTCATTTGCCTCTCAGGGCTTCCGTACAAGATTAGATTTGTAGCAGCGAATGGAAATCATCTGTTGTGACGTCACAGTTTGTTGTGTGCAAAGAGGTGAAACATGTTTTGAGTTTCAGCCCATAGACACCAAACGCTTTGTACACCAGCATAGTGTTTTACAGCCTTGTGTTTACACTGGAAGCATATTTAAAATGATTGTTTTTTTAAGCTTAAATAAACTGAGAATAATCCAGCTTTATATCGTACTGTCACAAAGGAGATATAAAGAGTACAGGATGTGTAACCTTCTAATCGACTGAATATTGGAAACAGCTACTGCAGCTTAATATCAGAGACATGTTCTTCATATTATCTGCAGTCACTCGAGTTCAACTTTGATCAGCTGTGGTAATAGTCTTCGCAGTAAATATCTTCAGACAGGCGAGATAAGACAATGATGTGTTGCCTGCAGATCTTAATCACTTCAAAACAGCAGTTTATTTTTACATTTTAGCTCCATCGCTCCTACGTCAGCCTCGTTTATTATATTTAGAGGCAGACTGTCGTAGAGTTTTCCTGCGATGGATGAGACTGGTATTAGCGGGCCGTTGTGCCTCCTACAGTAGATCCATTTTTCATCAAGCAGACTCAATCATTGTTGAAAATCTCCTGTTCTCCGTTGTCTCAGTCTCTCGCCTCGGGCCCCCCCTTACCCAAAATAATCAGCATGTCAGCACCTGCTTATTGCAAAGCTTCATCATATCATTGGTGTGGTGGCGATGGTCCCGCTGCAGAACAACTTGGCTACGCTTACATGATCATTTAAGATGCAAAATTACAGGCTTGACACCAAGCGATGGCCTCGACGCCCCTCTGCCTCTGTTCTTATTGTGTCGCCCTCTGCGTTGCCCGACGTTCAGGGCTGACAGTATAATTACTGCGGTGTGGGAAGAGATAAAAAGGGATGTTGCTGCTCAATCTCCCACCTACTGAACATCCAGCTGCACAACATGGGCCACTTAGAGAAGAAGAAGAAGAAGAAGAAGAAGAAGAAGAAGAAGAAGAAGAAGAAGAAGAAGAAGAAGAAGAAGAAGAAGAAGAGAAGAAGAAGAAGAAGAAGAAGAAGAAGAAGAAGAAGAAGAAGAAGAAGAAGAAGAAGAAGAAGAAGAAGGAGAAGAAGAAGAAGAAGACTGGACAGCAGAAATTCTTTATCAGTCAAATTCTGCCAGATACGTAGCCCTTCACCCCAAAGAAGTCTTAAAAACCTTGGTTTTTTAAGACTTCTTTGCCGATACTTATATCTTGTAGCCATATTTAGACACTGAATATATTTTTTTGCCACCCAGTTCTTCTCATCTTGCCCTCGGCAAGAAAGCAAATAAGCGCATTTCCTAAAATTACAAAAGATTCCTTAAACACTGAGACTTATGTAAATGAAATAGTCAAAACATAGTGATGGAGTTTGCATAAGATTATCTCTTTCTATTCTGATCTGATCTTTGCCTGGAAGTCTGAATATTTAAGACGATTCAGTGTCTTTCTCTATTTATCAGGAGATGTTCTTGGAGGTCTGGATTCTCTCGCTTGAGTATTTTTCGAAGGCCACACTTCTCTCAACCTTGACTTTAAAATATTAGTTTTGTGAGTGTAATATACGCAAGAGGTACTAAATGAATTATTAAAGTAATAAGTTCAAAGTTGATCTTGAGTCAGTTAAATAGCCTCGGGCATATTTTGTAAATCATTAGAGCTGTTTTAAATCATATTTAGTAATATAACTCCAGGCTTGAGCTTTAACAATGGAAAAAAGACTCATTTGTGAATCAAACTTCTGAGTGGAGCAGCTGGAGGTGGCAGAAGAAGACAGGGGTTTCAGAAGGAGGCTCATCATTTTTATTCAAGTGTGTTATGGCTTCACTCAGGCTGTGTTACCCAGTGAGTCATCCACACCAAATCATGCACACACACGCACCGGAAAAAAAGAAAAAACAAATACAGAGAAAGGAAAACATACAAATGTTATGTAAAATGTTAATTTCACTCTGAACAACTCTCAACAATCTCTTCTCCGTGAGGCGAGAAGAGACGGGACCCACACTGCACTGTACAGACATCAGTTTCAAAATTGTGACAGAAGACGTCAGTCGGTTAAACGTAACCCGAAATCACACGGATGCCAACGAGATGGGATATAATCTCCTGTAAATAATATGGTACATGGTATTATTTGTTCATCAGACCTACAGAAGAACCTATTGCAAAAGATATTTCACAAAGAGAAGTTATGGAACACAGCCTTCCTATTATATTGTATAACACAGACAGTAGTGCAATTTGTGTCTCTTTGTCCCTGTTGGAAAAAACATGGCACTGTTGACAGAGAAATGCGCTGCACATGCTGCCACGTGCAGCAAATGACGCCTGGAAGCCAAGCGGCTATGTACGAAATGCCGAAAAAAACAAACCAATCAGGGATCAGTTCACCTGTGTGTTGTTTGATTTCCGTGTGGCAGGGAAACACCGCAGAGATATGTGGCGTGTGGCTGCTTCTCTGTGCCATCTGTGTTATAGAGCAACATTCAGTCGAGGACCATCAATATGACATGTGGTGTGATGGTAGACAAATCTGAGTAATATGAGCGTGTGGGAAGGGTATGACAAACGATCTGATTGCAGCTCATGAAAAGCAAATGACTTTGTTTGTTTGCTGCTTCCTTTCAGAGAAAACGATCCATTATGGCTGATACATTCCCCCGAAATGTTGGAAAAGTTTGAGTGTAAAGAGAATGGAAGGTAGACGACACTGATCGCCGTCAGTGACTCTCGTTATATGTAGATGTTTGCTCAAAAAGATTATTGCAGTTTATTACAATTTGGGTTTTCTCTGGCCGTCATTCTTAACGGTATTGCAATCACCAAAGTAACAGCTGAGATCTGGGAACAAGGCAACATCACTGCGACAAAGTCCGATGATCAGACAAACCACCAACAAGTGATGACGAGCGAATAGTTCAGCCGGATTATTTAAGCCAATAAAATAAACCAACTGTATGCTACCTGTCCGGCGCCAAACAGCAAGCAGACAGAGTTAGCGGCTAGCTGTTGAACATAGCAAAGTATCTATCAAGTTAATGAGACAGATGTTTTTTTTGCTCAGGAAATGGTAGAGACCAAAATAAAGCTTAAAGGGAGAGTGATATTGGGCTTACATTCATCAAGTCTCCGGATACATGACTCTAAATATAAATATAAACTATAAGAATGTTTTCAGCTTGTTCTGCTGCCCCCAAGTGGCCAAAAAACTAAAAGCAATGCAGCTTTTAAAGCAGGTAGCTAGTTATTTGCTATTTTTAGACAGTTGAAAGAAATACGTTTTGGCAGGTGAAACTTGAAAGTCAGAATAATTCTTCTAAGTCTTGTGTTACTCATTTTTGGCCAGAAGAGGCTGAAGTGCACCACTACCCCATGTTCTAAACAATACTAAAAGCATGTCTGTTTTTCAGCTAATTTCTCCATGACGTGACAGTATTGATAAACTTGCTGTGCACCTTCTTGTGTTTAGAGCGCAAAGAGAAAACACTGATGCTGTTGGTCCTATTGAGAACACGGGGTCAGTGGTGCACTTCAGCCTCTTGTGGTCAGAATGAATATTACAACAACGAACCAAACGATCATGGCAACAACAACAAATCTTCACACGCCGAAGATCAGACTTAGAAAATCGATAACCACATTTGCTTATTTCTTACTTGCCTCTCAGGGTTCGAGATCAACTCAAAATAAACTACAGTGCCCATATTCACCTTAATAACAGAACATGTCCGTCAGTGCAACAATCCAGCTTTTGGCTAAATAGGAAATACTTGTTATTAGGATCAAATCATTGATGGTGTTGGACTTTCAATAGGATTTAGAGAGGGAACATTGCTTTAAACCTGTAACCTGCACCATCTAACTTCTTTTTAGCAATTATGTGGACATTCCCAAATCTCAGCAACCTCTGTGACTACAGTATTATTATTACTGACAGGATTTCTGGTCAAAACCATGAAAAGAAGACCCACGTTGTTATACACTGGAGTTACTTCTTAAGCTGTTATAGGATGATTATGTCTTTTAAAAGTGTTTCAGTCTGCTGTGTGTGTATGTGGTTATAGAAGGTGTAAAATGTCATCTCCTCAAATGAACTTGTTTGTCAGGACTTAGATCTGTCTATACATTAACCACATCTGCGCTCCAGACTTACGTAATCTCCCAATAGGTTTGCTAAAGCACAAACAGATCCACCATTTTTAAATGTGCCCACTTCAACAGAAACACTGACCGCTGTTTCTTCAAGGCACGTATGCTAATGTGTAAAAATACATATGCATCTCAGCCATGAAAAGGCCTTTTTATTCCAAAGGTTGTTATAAACATATTGTACAGGATATTTAGACAAGCCGCTATAGTTCCAATAATGAAACAATGCTTTAAGGGCTTATCTCGGACTCCACGCCTAGTTATGTTTGTCACGGCTGGATGGGATCCATGGCGTTCTGCCATTTGCCCAAACAGAGTGGCCTTCACATTGCGAGGCATGCTCAACTACCCAGGAAATTAACAGAAGCCTGTTAAACACACGGCTGCAAAGAATACTGATGATAACGTTTCCTGAAAGTCCAGAGATTTGGTGTAGGAATTGTTGGTTTCCAGAAGTATTGATTGATTTTGAAGGATAGAACTTGCTAAGGGAATAAAATAGCTCCCAGCTCTGCATGTGTAACTTAACAAAAAAGCTGTTCCAGTCTTTACAAACAATTTATACTTAAATATAGATTTACATCTTAAAAGGCTTTTAGAAATCATGTGTAGCGCTTGAATCCTGCTGAATTTAGGAGCTCAGTGATAGTGAATAGTCTTTGACAGCTGGCATAATATGTGACAGAAAAGGCGTATTTGGGCTTTAAAACAGGCCTGTTATCAATATGAATATCCAGAACTGCCCAAATACTTTCCAGCCCTGTCACAAATGATGCCTTTAATGCAAACGGACTCCTGGTGTATCTGCATGAGACGCAGCCCGGGCCTCAGTGAGATGATGCATCTCATTTCTTGGAAAATTCCTACCATTTGGAAATGAGGATTTGATATGTACATTGTTATTATTTGGCCGATGCACTTCTGTGATTGCGTTATAGGAGCAAACCCAAAAACAAAAAAGGTGATTCATTCAAACCTGACAACAAACATTATTGTACAGTTTGTTTGAATGAGAAATTAAAAATAAATAAAGTGTATCCCTTTTAAAACCTGCTGGACTTTGGCAAAAGAAACAGCTTGTGTTGTAAATCATTCTTAAGAACATTTGCTGTTAAGATACCTTTTAAATTATGAAATTATTTCCCCATTCATCATACAAAGTTCATGCACTTATCAGATCTTTCAAACACAAACAAATCGTCCTTACCCCTTTTCTTCTTCTAATATTTTACAGAAAACCAAAGGATCATACTGGTGTTATTAACTTTTTCTTATCTGTGATCCTCAGCTGTCCGCTCACATTAACTCACACTCACTATTTCTGCTCATTTCCGTGTTGATGCGTTTATCAGGCCGTGTTTCCCTAATGGCTCCAGAGTGCATCCAAACCTCCAGAGTTGTCAGTTTAGATCTGCATGCTTCTCCGTCACCGTGAACAGTTCTGCAGTCAGTGCTGCGTCGTCAGATCTGAGAAGGGTTCATCAGCAGACGCCGGGTCAGCTGCTACAGGCATGCATTGCGTACTATTCAGGACTTTGGAGCATAATCATGCAAGTCCTTTTATCTAAAACTGCTTATACATTTAACTGGAGTCATTTAATTGCACTTTGGTAGCTGAAGGTTAAAGGTAAAAGTCCACCTTCTGATCCTCTGACACTGTCTCATATCATCACTTCATTAATTACAGTCATTTGATCATTTTCCAAGAACCCATAAATCCACTTCCCTCAACCTGACTCATTGGTTTCAAATACATTTCCCATAATGCCTCTCAAAAGATAACTTGTTGCATTCAAACAAAAGGTTGGTGTGGAGCAACCTGGCCACCCACTACGGTGCATGACAGTGATACTCAGTCGTATAATGTGTGTGTCTCTGGAGGGAGCTCTGATGACGTCATAGTGATCGGGGTTATCTCAGCTTCGGCATTTAAACGAAAGCTTCCGTTACGAACTGGAGTTGTAGGATTTCCGAAGGTAGTGAGGGTCGAATGAAAGATGCCATTGAGTTGCATCATGGGAATTGTAGGATTCAGTGTTTTGTAGAGCTTGTGATCCTTACTGAGGACTAATGCTGTGTGAACTCCATTCAGAAAACAAGCTTTTTAAAAGATGTTTGCTACCTGACAAACCTGACAAAGCACAAATTACGACTTTTTACAAATCAGCATCAAAATGTCTTTATTTGGGCGTCATTTTGATTCATTTATTGCAATTAAATCACAGCCAAATGTGTTTTTTGGGTTTATATCGCTGAAGTACTAGATAGTCGAGCGAAAAATCAAATCAAACTTTCACTGCATGAAAGTCTGAATATGTAACCCTCTGCTGCATCGATCTTGACTATTCCGTTTTTAGAAATCTATCCCTTGTTTGTCCCAGCTTTCTGGAATACTCAATGTGAATTTGAATATAAATGCTGAATATTGGTGCAAAATGATCAACGCACAGAGGAGTGCACGTAACTGATTTACACTATGAATATTAATGGAAGACAACAACACAGGCAACCAATGATACAGACCCCATAACAGGCAACTCTGTGTAAAGGTGTATGGGGCAGGGTGGATTCTCCTTTGGGTCAATTTGACATCTCATCATTTAAAAGGCCTGAAGTGAAACGAAGCTCTTGTGGCCGGATCGGATTTAGAAGAAGGGGTGACGTATTAATAACAGCAGCATGATCCCTTGAATCCAAGACAAACAGACACCTTCGTATGGCTGTTCTATCAACAGACTGAAGAATGTCACAAAACCATGGCACACTCGTTAAATGACATCTAATGCACATGCTATATTGGCAACAATATTTTGGCTTGATGTGTGGTGAAACCATTGGAATATATGATTGCTCCTAGAAAACAATACCTGATGCTTTAAGTCAGTTTAAAATCTCTGTCTGCAGTGAGGCAATGGAATAGTACATAATGGTAAAAGTTTCTTCAAGTTAAGGTGAAACAAGCATACTCCCTTTTTGAAAAATAGCATTTCCCCAAGTGTGCATCATTTGGCATGTAGCCAAAGTTAATATAACAATTTTGTACTGTAAATCTGAATTAAGGAAGGTTAAGTCATTCGTGTAGTGTTTGTAAATGGAGCAATCTCTTGAAAAAATAGACATCCATGCTTCATGCTTTGCATCTCATTGTGTCCACGCTGTTCTGCTCAGTGTTCTTCATCTGTTTCCAAGAATACTTTTTATATTACACACGACCAAAGAGGAAAATAACTGCTGAAATATGATTTGGTAAGGAGCAGCATTGGAAATGTTTGACCTTGTGTATAAAACATGGAAACTCATTTGTCCCGTGTGTGGTAGGCTTTAGATGGATTTCCTTCTCCTCATCAGCTGGTGATTGTCTGTGAAGCTGTGAAGACCCGGAGACACCGAGCTGATGGGCGACGGATAGAAGCTGTTCTTCAAGGTGCTGGGCGAGATCTCCTCGATCTTGTAGGAAACCGAGTGAAAGTACTGATTGGGATTCAGCTGTGAGCTGAACGAGTTCTGATGGGAGAAGGCACAGCCCAGGCCTCCCATCCCTCCCCCAGAGCTGCCGAAGTCATGCGAGTGGTAGTGCATACAGGAGCAGACTGACTGCAAATCAGTCACTTCCTGTCGGTACGGCTCGCGCCGCCGCCGGCCCCGCTGCAGCGATTCGTCCTGGATGTGGATGATCATGCTGTTCCGGTTGCCAGCTAGCGAGGCCCGCTCCTCTGCGTCCCGCCGCTCGTCCTCACTGTTCATAGTCAGGAAGCGGAGCACAACCAGGTTTAGGAAGGCCCCGATGACCGTCAGGCCCACCAGGATATACATGAAGCTAAAGGCCACATACAGGGGCTTCTTCTGGAGCGCCCGGTTCTTTTGAAGGGCCACAAAGTCTCCAAAGCCTATAGTTGTTAATGTGATGAAGCAGTAATAATAAGACTGGAAGAAGCTCCAATCCTCGTAATGGGAGAAGGCAACGGCGCCGATGCACAGTGTGCCGATGCAGGAGAAGAATCCGACAGTCACCATGTTCTCCATGGACACATCAGTGATGCTCATGCCACAGCACTTCTTGATACGCTTCAGGAGGTACTTGACAAAAGTGTTCATCCTCTCGCCCAGACTTTGGAACATAACAAGAGTCAAAGGGATTCCCAGGACGGCATAAAACATGCAAAAGGCCTTCCCTGCGTCGGTCCCTGGCGCTGCGTGCCCATAGCCTGAGAAGAGAGCAGACAGACAGCAGAAATTAGTGATGCG